>NW_027175276.1:380000-452500 GCF_028021215.1 Eschrichtius robustus
AGAGAGTGGGATAGGTTTAATAACTACCCTAACCTTAACGCGTACCCTAACCCTAACCCCTACCCTAACCCTAACACGAACCCTAATCCTAACCCGTACCCTAAACCGAGCCCTAACCTTCAAACTAACGCTAACCCTAACCCAAACCCATACCCTACGCCGTACACGAACCCGTACCCGAACCCGTACCCTAAGCCGTGTCCTAACCCTAGCCCTAACCCTAACCCTAACCCTAAGCTACCCTTGACTGCTTCTGCCTCCAATAGATTTCCTAAGCACTAGTGTTTTAAGGAACAGGTAAAAAGAGAATCCTAATGTGATTTCTTTATAATGGGTGTGTTCCTTACCTTCTCCTAGTGTCTAAACTCTTCTCCATGGCTGGACCCCCAAATAATATTCCTTGACGTGCTAAGGGGTATCTAGAGAGTGGGATAGGTTTAATAACTACCCTAACCCTAACGCGTACCCTAACCCTAACCCCTACCCTAACCCTAACACGAACCCTAATCCTAACCCGTACCCTAAACCGAGCCCTAACCTTCAAACTAACCCTAACCCTAACCCTAACCCATACCCTACGCCGTACACGAACCCGTACCCGAACCCGTACCCTAACCCTAACCCTAACCCTAACCCTAACCCTAACCCTAAGCTACCCTTGACTGCTTCTGCCTCCAATAGATTTCCTAAGCACTAGTGTTTTAAGGAACAGGTTAAAAAGAGAATCCTAATGTGATTTCTTGATAATGGGTGTGTTCCTTATCTTCTCCTAGTGTCTAAACCCTTCTCCATGGCTGGTCCCCCAAATAATATTCCTTGACGTGCTAAGGGGCATCTAGGGAGTGGGATAGGCTTAATAACTACCCTAACCCTAACGCGTACCCTAACCCTAACCCCTACCCTAAACCTAACACGTACCCTAATCCTAACCCGTACCCTAAACCGAGCCCTAACCCTCAAACTAACCCTAACCCTAACCCTAACCCATACCCTATGCCGTACCCGAACCCGTACCCTAAGCCTTACCCTAACAATAACCCTAACCCTAACCCTAAGCTACCCTTGACTGCTTTGCCTCCAATAGATTTCCTAAGCACTAGTGTTTTAAGGAACAGGTTAAAAAGAGAATCCTAATGTGATTTCTTGATAATGGGTGTGTTCCTTATCTTCTCCTAGTGTCTAAACTCTTCTCCATGGCTGGACCCCCAAATAATATTCCTTGACGTGCTAAGGGGTATCTAGAGAGTGGGATAGGTTTAATAACTACCCTAACCCTAACGCGTACCCTAACCCTAACCCCTACCCTAACCCTAACACGTACCCTAATCCTAACCCGTAACCTAAACCGAGCCCTAACCCTCAAACTAACCCTAACCCTAAACCTAACCCATACCCTACGCCGTACCCGAACCCGTACCCGAACCCGTTCCTGAACCCGTACCCTAAGCCTTACCCTAACCCTAACCCTAACCCTAACCTACCCTTGACTGCTTCTGCCTCCAATAGATTTCCTAAGCACTAGTGTTTTAAGGAACAGGTTAAAAAGAGAATCCTAATGTGATTTCAGGATAATGGGTGTGTTCCTTATCTTCTCCTAGTGTCTACACTCTTCTCCATGGCTGGACCCCCAAATAATATTCCTTGACGTGCTAAGGGGTATCTAGAGAGTGGGATAGGTTTAATAACTACCCTAACCCTAACGCGTACCCTAACCCTAACCCCTACCCTAACCCTAACACGAACCCTAATCCTAACCCGTACCCTAAACCGAGCCCTAACCTTCAAACTAACCCTAACCCAAACCCATACCCTACGCCGTACACGAACCCGTACCCGAACCCGTACCCTAAGCCGTGTCTAACCCTAGCCCTAACCCTAACCCTAACCCTAAGCTACCCTTGACTGCTTCTGCCTCCAATAGATTTCCTAAGCACTAGTGTTTTAAGGAACAGGTTAAAAAGAGAATCCTAATGTGATTTCTTGATAATGGGTGTGTTCCTTATCTTCTCCTAGTGTCTAAACTCTTCTCCATGGCTGGACCCCCAAATAATATTCCTTGACGTGCTAAGGGGTATCTAGAGAGTGGGATAGGTTTAATAACTACCCTAACCCTAACGCGTACCCTAACCCTAACCCCTACCCTAACCCTAACACGTACCCTAATCCTAACCCGTACCCTAAACCGAGCCCTAAACCTCAAACTAACCCTAACCCTAACCCTAACCCATACCCTACGCCGTACCCGAACCCGTACCCGAACCCGTACCCTAAGCCGTACCCTAACCCTAACCCTAACCGTAACCCTAACCCTAAGCTACCCTTGACTACTTCTGCCTCCAATAGATTTCCTAAGCACTAGTGTATTAAGGAACAGGTTAAAAAGAGAATCCTAATGTGATTTCAGGATAATGGGTGTGTTCTTTATCTTCTCCTAGTGTCTAAACTCTTCTCCATGGCTGGACCCCCAAATAATATTCCTTGACGTGCTAAGGGGTATCTAGAGAGTGGGATAGGTTTAATAACTACCCTAACCCTAACGCGTACCCTAACCCTAACCCCTACCCTAACCCTAACACGAACCCTAATCCTAACCCGTACCCTAAACCGAGCCCTAACCTTCAAACTAACCCTAACACTAACCCAAACCCATACCCTACGCCGTACACGAACCCGTACCCGAACACGTACCCTAAGCCGTGTCCTAACCCTAGCCCTAACCCTAACCCTAACCCTAAGCTACCCTTGACTGCTTCTGCCTCCAATAGATTTCCTAAACACTAGTGTTTTAAGGAACAGGTTAAAAAGAGAATCCTAATGTGATTTCTTGATAATGGGTGTGTTCCTTATCTTCTCCTAGTGTCTAAACTCTTCTCCATGGCTGGACCCCCAAATAATAATCCTTGACGTGCTAAGGGGTATCTAGAGAGTGGGATAGGTTTAATAACTACCCTAACCCTAACGCGTACCCTAACCCTAACCCCTACCCTACCCTAACACGAACCCTAATCCTAACCCGTACCCTAAACCGAGCCCTAACCTTCAAACTAACCCTAACCCTAACCCAAACCCATACCCTACGCCGTACACGAACCCGTACCCGAACCCGTACCCTAAGCCGTGTCCTAACCCTAGACCTAACCCTAACCCTAACCCTAAGCTACCCTTGACTGCTTCTGCCTCCAATAGATTTCCTAAGCACTAGTGTTTTAAGGAACAGGTTAAAAAGAGAATCCTAATGTGATTTCTTGATAATGGGTGTGTGCCTTATCTTCTCCTAGTGTCTAAACTCTTCTCCATGGCTGGACCCCCAAATAATATTCCTTGACGTGCTAAGGGGTATCTAGAGAGTGGGATAGGTTTAATAACTACCCTAACCCTAACGCGTACCCTAACCCTAACCCCTACCCTAACCCTAACACGAACCCTAATCCTAACCCGTACCATAAACCGAGCCCTAACCTTCAAACTAACCCTAACCCTAACCCTAACCCATAACCTACGCCGTACACGAACCCGTACCCGAACCCGTACCCTAACCCTAACCCTAACCCTAACCCTAACCCTAAGCTACCCTTGACTGCTTCTGCCTCCAATAGATTTCCTAAGCACTAGTGTTTTAAGGAACAGGTTAAAAAGAGAATCCTAATGTGATTTCTTGATAATGGGTGTGTTCCTTATCTTCTCCTAGTGTCTAAACTCTTCTCCATGGCTGGTCCCCCAAATAATATTCCTTGACGTGCTAAGGGGCATCTAGGGAGTGGGATAGGTTTAATAACTACCCTAACCCTAACGCGTACCCTAACCCTAACCCCTACCCTAAACCTAACACGTACCCTAATCCTAACCCGTACCCTAAACCGAGCCCTAACACTCAAACTAACCCTAACCCTAACCCTAACCCATACCCTACGCCGTACCCGAACTCGTACCCGAACCCGTACCCTAAGCCATACCCTAAACCTAACCCTAACCGTAACCCTAACCCTAAGCTACCCTTGACTACTTCTGCCTCCAATAGATTTCCTAAGCACTAGTGTATTAAGGAACAGGTTAAAAAGAGAATCCTAATGTGATTTCAGGATAATGGGTGTGTTCTTTATCTTCTCCTAGTGTCTAAACTCTTCTCCATGGCTGGACCCCCAAATAATATTCCTTGACGTGCTAAGGGGTATCTAGAGAGTGGGATAGGTTTAATAACTACCGTAACCCTAACGCGTACCCTAACCCTAACACCTACCCTAACCCTAACACGAACCCTAATCCTAACCCGTACCCTAAACAGAGCCCTAACCTTCAAACTAACCCTAACACTAACCCAAACCCATACCCTACGCCGTACACGAACCCGTACCCGAACCCGTACCCTAAGCCGTGTCCTAACCCTAGCCCTAACCCTAACCCTAACCCTAAGCTACCCTTGACTGCTTCTGCCTCCAATAGATTTCCTAAGCACTAGTGTTTTAAGGAACAGGTTAAAAAGAGAATCCTAATGTGATTTCTTGATAATGGGTGTGTTCCTTATCTTCTCCTAGTGTCTAAACTCTTCTCCATGGCTGGACCCCCAAATAATATTCCTTGACGTGCTAAGGGGTATCTAGAGAGTGGGATAGGTTTAATAACTACCCTAACCCTAACGCGTACCCTAACCCTAACCCCTACCCTAACCCTAACACGAACCCTAATCCTAACCCGTACCCTAAACCGAGCCCTAACCTTCAAACTAACCCTAACCCTAACCCAAACCCATACCCTACGCCGTACACGAACCCGTACCCGAAACCGTACCCTAAGCCGTGTCCTAACCCTAGACCTAACCCTAACCCTAACCTTAAGCTACCCTTGACTGCTTCTGCCTCCAATAGATTTCCTAAGCACTAGTGTTTTAAGGAACAGGTTAAAAAGAGAATCCTAATGTGATTTCTTGATAATGGGTGTGTTCCTTATCTTCTCCTAGTGTCTAAACTCTTCTCCATGGCTGGACCCCCAAATAATATTCTTTGACGTGCTAAGGGGTATCTAGAGAGTGGGATAGGTTTAATAACTACCCTAACCCTAACGCGTACCCTAACCCTAACCCCTACCCTAACCCTAACACGAACCCTAATCCTAACCCGTACCCTAAACCGAGCCCTAACCTTCAAACTAACCCTAACCCTAACCCTAACCCATAACCTACGCCGTACACGAACCCGTACCCGAACCCGTACCCTAACCCTAACCCTATCCCTAACCCTAACCCTAACCCTAAGCTACCCTTGACTGCTTCTGCCTCCAATAGATTTCCTAAGCACTAGTGTTTTAAGGAACAGGTTAAAAAGAGAATCCTAATGTGATTTCTTGATAATGGGTGTGTTCCTTATCTTCTCCTAGTGTCTAAACTCTTCTCCAGGGCTGGTCCCCCAAATAATATTCCTTGACGTGCTAAGGGGCATCTAGGGAGTGGGATAGGTTTAATAACTACCCTAACCCTAACGCGTATCCTAACTCTAACCCCTACCCTAAACCTAACACGTACCCTAATCCTAACCCGTACCCTAAACCGAGCCATAACCCTCAAACTAACCCTAACCCTAACCCTAACCGATACCCTATGCCGTACCCGAACCCGTACCCTAAGCCTTACCCTAACAATAACCCTAACCCTAACCCTAAGCTACCCTTGACTGCTTTGCCTCCAATAGATTTCCTAAGCACTAGTGTTTTAAGGAACAGGTTAAAAAGAGAATCCTAATGTGATTTCTTGATAATGGGTGTGTTCCTTATCTTCTCCTAGTGTCTAAACTCTTCTCCATGGCTGGACCCCCAAATAATATTCCTTGACGTGCTAAGGGGTATCTAGAGAGTGGGATAGGTTTAATAACTACCCTAACCCTAACGCGTACCCTAACCCTAACCCCTACCCTAACCCTAACACGTACCCTAATCCTAACCCGTACCCTAAACCGAGCCCTAACCCTCAAACTAACCCTAACCCTAAACCTAACCCATACCCTACGCCGTACCCGAACCCGTACCCGAACCCGTTCCCGAACCCGTACCCTAAGCCGTACCCTAACCCTAACCCTAACCCTAAGCTACCCTTGACTGCTTCTGCCTCCAATAGATTTCCTAAGCACTAGTGTTTTAAGGAACAGGTTAAAAAGAGAATCCTAATGTGATTTCTTGATAATGGGTGTGTTCCTTATCTTCTCCTAGTGTCTAAACTCTTCTCCATGGCTGGACCCCCAAATAATATTCCTTGACGTGCTAAGGGGTATCTAGAGAGTGGGATAGGTTTAATAACTACCCTAACCCTAACGCGTACCCTAACCCTAACCCCTACCCTAACCCTAACACGTACCCTAATCCTAACCCATACCCTAAACCGAGCCCTAAACCTCAAACTAACCCTAACCCTAACACTAACCCATACCCTACGCCGTACCCGAACCCGTACCCGAACCCGTACCCTAAGCCGTACCCTAACCCTAACCCTAACGCTAACCCTAACCCTAACCCTAACCCTAGCCCCTAAGCTACCCTTGACTGCTTCTGCCTCCAATAGATTTCCTAAGCACTAGTGTATTAAGGAACAGGTTAAAAAGAGAATCCTATTGTGATTTCAGGATAATGGGTGTGTTCCTTATCTTCTCCTAGTGTCTAAACTCTTCTCCATGGCTGGACCCCCAAATAATATCCCTTGACGTGCTAAGGGGTATCTAGAGAGTGGGATAGGTTTAATAACTACCCTAACCCTAACGCGTACCCTAACCCTAACACGTACCCTAATCCTAACCCGTACCCTAAACCGAGCCCTAACCCTCAAACTAACCCTAACCCTAACCCTAACCCATACCATACGCCGTACCCGAACCCGTACCCGAACCCGTACACTAAGTCGTACCCTAAAGCTAACCCTAACCCTAACCCTAACCCTAAACCTAAGCTACCCTTGACTGCTTCTGCCTCCAATAGATTTCCTAAGTACAAGTGTTTTAAGGAACAGGTTAAAAAGAGAATCCTAATGTGATTTCTTGATAATGGGTGTGTTCCTTATCTTCTCCTAGTGTCTAAACTCTTCTCCATGGCTGGACCCCCAAATAATATTCCTTGACGTGCTAAGGGGTATCTAGAGAGTGGGATTGGTTTAATAACTACCCTAACCCTAACGCGTACCATAACCCTAACCCCTACCCTAACCCTAACACGTACCCTAATCCTAAGCCGAAACCTAAACCGAGCCCTAACCTTCAAACTAACCCTAACCCTAACTCTAACCCATACCCTACGCCGTACACGAACCCATACCCGAACCCGTACCCTATGCCGTACCCTAACTCTAGCCCTAACCCTAACCCTAACCCTAAGCTACCCTTGACTGCTTCTGCCTCCAATAGGTTTCCTAAGCACTAGTGTTTTAAGGAACAGGTTAAAAAGAGAATCCTAATGTGATTTCTTGATAATGGGTGTGTTCCTTATCTTCTCCTAGTGTCTAAACTCTTCTCCATGGCTGGACACCCAAATAATATTCCTTGACGTGCTAAGGGGTATCTAGAGAGTGGGATAGGTTTAATAACTACCCTAACCCTAACGCGTACTCTAACCCTAACCCCTACCCTAACCATAACACGTACCCTAATCCTAACCCGTACCCTAAACCGAGCCCTAACCCTCAAACTAACCTTAACCCTAACCCTAACCCATATCCTACGCCATACCCAAAACCGTACCCGAACCCGTACACGAACCCGTACCCTAAGCCGTACCCTAACCCTAAACCTAACCCTAAGCTACCCTTGACTGCTTCTGCCTCCAATAGATTTCCTAAGCACTAGTGTTTTAAGGAACAGGTTAAAAAGAGAATCCTAATGTGATTTCTTGATGACGGGTGTGTTCCTTATCTTCTCCTAGTGTCTAAACTCTTCTCCATGGCTGGACCCCCAAATAATATTCCTTGACGTGCTAAGGGGTATCTAGAGAGTGGGATAGGTTTAATAAATAGCCTAACCCTAACGCATACCCTAACCCTAACCCCTACCCTAACCCTAACACGTACCCTAATCCTAACCCGTACCCTAACCCGAGCCCTAACCCTCAAACTAACCCTAACCCTAACCCTAAACCATACCCTATACCGTACCCGAAAACGTACCCGAACCCGTACCCTAAGCCTTACCCTAACAATAACCCTTACCCTAACCATAACTCTAAGCTACCCTTGACTGCTTCTGCCTCCAATAGATTTCGTAAGCACTAGTGTTTTAAGAAACAGGTTAAAAAGAGAATCCTAATGTGATTTCTTGATAATGGGTGTGTTCCTTATCTTCTCCTAGTGTCTAAACTCTTCTCCATGGCTGGACCCCCAAATAATATTCCTTGACGTGCTAAGGGGTATCTAGAGAGTGGGATAGGTTTAATAACTACCCTTACCCTAACGCGTACCCTAACCCTAACCTCTACCTTAACACTAACACGTACACTAATCCTAACCCGTAACCTAAACCGAGCCCTAACCCTCAAATTAACCCTAACCCTAACCCTAACCCATACCCTACGCCGTACCCGAACCCGTACCCGAACCCGTACCCTAAGCCGTACCCTAAACCTAACCCTAACCCTAACCCTAACCCTAAGCTACCCTTGACTGCTTCTGCCTCCAATAGATTTCCTAAGCACTAGTGTATTAAGGAACAGGTTAAAAAGAGAATCCTAATGTGATTTCAGGATAATGGGTGTGTTCCTTATCTTCTCCTAGTGTCTAAACTCTTCTCCATGGCTGGACCCCCAAATAATATTCCTTGACGTGCTAAGGGTTATCTAGAGAGTGGGATAGGTTTAATAACTACCCTAAGCTTAACGCGTACCCTAACCCTAACCCCTACCCTAACCCTAACACGAACCCTAATCCTAACCCGTGCCCTAAACCGAGCCCTAACCTTCAAACTAACCCTAACCCTAACCCTAACCCATACCCTACGCCGTACACGAACCCGTACCCGAACCCGTACCCTAAGCCGTACCCTAACCCTAACCCTAACCCTAACCCTAACCCTAAGCTACCCTTGACTGCTTCTGCCTCCAATAGATTTCCTAAGCACTAGTGTTTTAAGGAACAGGTTAAAAAGAGAATCCTAATGTGATTTCAGGATAATGGGTGTGTTCCTTATCTTCTCCTAGTGTCTAAACTCTTCTCCATGGCTGGACCCCCAAATAATATTCCTTGACGTGCTAAGGGGTATCTAGAGAGTGGGATAGGTTTAATAACTACCCTAACCTTAACGCGTACCCTAACCCTAACCCCTACCCTAACCCTAACACGAACCCTAATATTAACCCGTGCCCTAAACCGAGCCCTAACCTTCAAACTAACCCTAACCCTAACCCTAACCCATACCCTACGCCATACACGAACCCGTACACGAACCCGTACCCTAAGCCGTACCCTAAACCTAACCCTAACCCTAACCCTAACCCTAAGCTACCCTTGACTGCTTCTGCCTCCAATAGATTTCCTAAGCACAAGTGTTTTAAGGAACAGGTTAAAAAGAGAATCCTAATGTGATTTCTTGATAATGGGTGTGTTCCTTATCTTCTCCTAGTGTCTAAACTCTTCTCCATGGCTGGACCCCCAAATAATATTCTTGACGTGCTAAGGGGTATCTAGAGAGTGGGATAGGTTTAATAACTACCCTAACCCTAACGCGTACCATAACCCTAACCCCTACCCTAACCCTAACACGTACCCTAATCCTAAGCCGAAACCTAAACCGAGCCCTAACCTTCAAACTAACCCTAACCCTAACTCTAACCCATACCCTACGCCGTACACGAACCCGTACCTGAACCCGTACCCTATGCCGTACCCTAACTCTAGCCCTAACCCTAACCCTAACCCTAAGCTACCCTTGACTGCTTCTGCCTCCAATAGATTTCCTAAGCACTAGTGTTTTAAGGAACAGGTTAAAAAGAGAATCCTAATGTGATTTCTTGATAATGGGTGTGTTCCTTATCTTCTCATAGTGTCTAAACTCTTCTCCATGGCTGGACACCCAAATAATATTCCTTGACGTGCTAAGGGGTATCTAGAGAGTGGGATAGGTTTAATAACTACCCTAACCCTAACGCGTACCCTAACCCTAACACGTACCCTAACCCTAACCCCTACCCTAACCCGAACACGTACCCTAATCCTAACCCGTACCCTAAACAAAGCCCTAACCCTCAAACTAACCCTAACCCTAACCCTAACCCATACCATACGCCGTACCCGAACCCGTACCCGAACCCGTACACTAAGTCGTACCCTAAAGCTAACCCTAACCCTAACCCTAACCCTAACCCTAAGCTACCCTTGACTGCTTCTGCCTCCAATAGATTTCCTAAGCACAAGTGTTTTAAGGAACAGGTTAAAAAGAGAATCCTAATGTGATTTCTTGATAATGGGTGTGTTCCTTATCTTCTCCTAGTGTCTAAACTCTTCTCCATGGCTGGACCCCCAAATAATATTCCTTGACGTGCTAAGGGGTATCTAGAGAGTGGGATAGGTTTAATAACTACCCTAACCCTAACGCGTACCATAACCCTAACCCCTACCCTAACCCTAACACGTACCCTAATCCTAAGCCGAAACCTAAACCGAGCCCTAACCTTCAAACTAACCCTAACCCTAACTCTAACCCATACCCTACGCCGTACACGAACCCGTACCCGAACCCGTACCCTATGCCGTACCCTAACTCTAGCCCTAACCCTAACCCTAACCCTAAGCTACCCTTGACTGCTTCTGCCTCCAATAGATTTCCTAAGCACTAGTGTTTTAAGGAACAGGTTAAAAAGAGAATCCTAATGTGATTTCTTGATAATGGGTGTGTTCCTTATCTTCTCCTAGTGTCTAAACTCTTCTCCATGGCTGGACACCCAAATAATATTCCTTGACGTGCTAAGGGGTATCTAGAGAGTGGGATAAGTTTAATAACTACCCTAACCCTAACGCGTACCCTAACCCTAACCCCTACCCTAACCCTAACACGTACCCTAATCCTAACCCGTACCCTAAACCGAGCCCTAACCCTCAAACTAACCCTAACACTAAACCTAACACATACCCTACGCAATACCCAAACCCGTACCCAAACCCGTACCCGAAACCGTACCCTAAGCCGTACCCTAACCCTAACCCTAACCCTAAGCTACCCTTGACTGCTTCTGCCTCCAATAGATTTCCTAAGCACTAGTGTTTTAAGGAACAGGTTAAAAAGAGAATCCTAATGTGATTTCTTGATAATGGGTGTGTTCCTTATCTTCTCCTAGTGTCTAAACTCTTCTCCATGGCTGGACCCCTAAATAATATTCCTTGACGTGCTAAGGGGTATCTAGAGAGTGGGATAGGTTTAATAACTACCCTAAGCTTAACACGTACCCTAACCCTAACCCCTACCCTAACCCTAACACGAACCCTAATCCTAACCCGTGCCCTAAACCGAGCCCTAACCTTCAAACTAACCCTAACCCTAACCCTAACCCATACCCTACGCCGTACACGAACCCGTACCCGAACCCGTACCCTAAGCCGTACCCTAAACCTAACCCTAACCCTAACCCTAACCCTAAGCTACCCTTGACTGCTTCTGCCTCCAATAGATTTCCTAAGCAGTAGTGTTTTAAGGAACAGGTAAAAAAGAGAATCCTAATGTGATTTCTTGATAATGGGTGTGTTCTTTATCTTCTCCTAGTGTCTAAACTCTTCTCCATGGCTGGACACCCAAATAATATTCCTTGACGTGCTAAGGGGTATCTAGAGAGTGGGATAGGTTTAATAACTACCCTAACCCTAACGCGTACCCTAACCCTAACACGTACCCTAACCCTAACCCCTACCCTAACACGAACACGTACCCTAATCCTAACCCGTACCCTAAACCAAGCCCTAACCCTCAAACTAACCCTAACCCTAACCCTAACCCATACCATACGCCGTACCCGAACCCGTACCCGAACCCGTACACTAAGTCGTACCCTAAAGCTAACCCTAACCCTAACCCTAACCCTAACCCTAAGCTACCCTTGACTGCTTCTGCCTCCAATAGATTTCCTAAGCACAAGTGTTTTAAGGAACAGGTTAAAAAGAGAATCCTAATGTGATTTCTTGATAATGGGTGTGTTCCTTATCTTCTCCTAGTGTCTAAACTCTTCTCCATGGCTGGACCCCCAAATAATATTCCTTGACGTGCTAAAGGGTATCTAGAGAGTGGGATAGGTTTAATAACTACCCTAAACCTAACGCGTACTCTAACCCTAACCCCTACCCTAACCCTAACACGTACCCTAATCCTAACCCGTACCCTAAACCGAGCCCTAACCCTCAAACTAACCCTAACCCTAACCCTAACCCATATCCTACGCCATACACAAAACCGTACCCGAACCCGTACCCGAACCCGTACCCTAAGCCGTACCCTAACCCTAACCCTAACCCTAAGCTACCCTTGACTGCTTCTGCCTCCAATAGATTTCCTAAGCACTAGTGTTTTAAGGAACAGGTTAAAAAGAGAATCCTAATGTGATTTCTTGATGACGGGTGTGTTCCTTATCTTCTCCTAGTGTCTAAACTCTTCTCCATGGCTGGACCCCCAAATAATATTCCTTGACGTGCTAAGGGGTATCTAGAGAGTGGGATAGGTTTAATAAATACCCTAACCCTAACGCATACCCTAACCCTAACCCCTACCCTAACCCTAACACGTACCCTAATCCTAACCCGTACCCTAAACCGAGCCCTAACCCTCAAACTAACCCTAACCCTAACCCTAACCCATACCCTATACCGTACCCGAAACCGTACCCGAACCCGTACCCTAAGCCTTACCCTAACAATAACCCTAACCCTATCCATAACTCTAAGCTACCCTTGACTGCTTCTGCCTCCAATAGATTTCCTAAGCACTAGTGTTTTAAGGAACAGGTTAAAAAGAGAATCCTAATGTGATTTCTTGATAATGGGTGTGTTCCTTATCTTCTCCTAGTGTCTAAACTCTTCTCCATGGCTGGACCCCCAAATAATATTCCTTGACGTGCTAAGGGGTATCTAGAGAGTGGGATAGGTTTATTAACTACCCTAACCCTAACGCGTAACCTAACCCTAACCCCTACCCTAACCCTAACACGAACCCTAATCCTAACCTGTACCCTAAACCGAGCCCTAACCTTCAAACTAACCCTAACCCTAACCCTAACCCATACCCTACAGCGTCCACGAACCCGTACCCGAACCCGCACCCTAAGCCGTACCCTAACCCTAACCCTAACCCTAACCCTAAGCTACCCTTGACTGCTTCTGCCTCCAATAGATTTCCGAAGCACTAGTGTTTTAAGGAACAGGTTAAAAAGAGAATCCTAATGTGATTTCTTGATAATGGGTGTGTTCCTTATCTTCTCCTAGTGTCTAAACTCTTCTCCATGGCTGGTCCCCCAAATAATATTCCTTGACGTGCTAAGGGGCATCTAGGGAGTGAGATAGGTTTAATAACTACCCTAACCCTAACGCGTACACTAACCCTAACCCCTACCCTAAACCTAACACGTACCCTAATCCTAACCCGTACCCTAAACCGAGCCCTAACCCTCAAACTAACCCTAACACTAACCCTAACCCATACCCTATGCCGTACCCGAACCCGTACCCTAAGCCTTACCCTAACAATAACCCTAACCCTAACCCTAAGCTACCCTTGACTGCTTTGCCTCCAATAGATTTCCTAAGCACTAGTGTTTTAAGGAACAGGTTAAAAAGAGAATCGTAATGTGATTTCTTGATAATGGGTGTGTTCCTTATCTTCTCCTAGTGTCTAAACTCTTCTCCATGGCTGGACCCCCAAATAATATTCCTTGACGTGCTAAGGGGTATCTAGAGAGTGGGATAGGTTTAATAACTACCCTAACCCTAACGCGTACCCTAACCCTAACCCCTACCCTAACCCTAACACGTACCCTAATACTAACCCGTAACCGAAACCGAGCCCTAACCCTCAAACTAACCCTCACCCTAAACCTAACCCATACCCTACGCCGTACCCGAACCCGTACCCGAACCCGTTCCTGAACCCGTACCCTAAGCCTTACCCTAACCCTAACCCTAACCCTAACCTACCCTTGACTGCTTCTGCCTCCAATAGATTTCCTAAGCACTAGTGTTTTAAGGAACAGGTTAAAAAGAGAATCCTAATGTGATTTCAGGATAATGGGTGTGTTCCTTATCTTCTCCTAGTGTCTACACTCTTCTCCATGGCTGGACCCCCAAATAATATTCCTTGACGTGCTAAGGGGTATCTAGAGAGTGGGATAGGTTTAATAAATACCCTAACCCTAACGCATACCCTAACCCTAACCCCTACCCTAACCCTAACACGTACCCTAATCCTAACCCGTACCCTAAACCGAGCCCTAACCCTCAAACTAACCCTAACCCTAACCCTAACACATACCCTATACCGTACCCGAAACCGTACCCGAACCCGTACCCTAAGCCTTACCCTAACAATAACCCTAACCCTATCCATAACTCTAAGCTACCCTTGACTGCTTCTGCCTCCAATAGATTTCCTAAGCACTAGTGTTTTAAGGAACAGGTTAAAAAGAGAATCCTAATGTGATTTCTTGATAATGGGTGTGTTCCTTATCTTCTCCTAGTGTCTAAACTCTTCTCCATGGCTGGACCCCCAAATAATATTCCTTGACGTGCTAAGGGGTATCTAGAGAGTGGGATAGGTTTAATAAATACCCTAACCCTAACGCATACTCTAACCCTAACCCCTACCCTAACCCTAACACGTACCCTAATCCTAACCCGTACCCTAAACCGAGCCCTAACCCTCAAACTAACCCTAACCCTAACCCTAACCCATACCCTACGCCGTACCCGAACCCGTACCCGAACCCGTACCCTAAGCCGTGTCTAACCCTAGCCCTAACCCTAACCCTAACCCTAAGCTACCCTTGACTGCTTCTGCCTCCAATAGATTTCCTAAGCACTAGTGTTTTAAGGAACAGGTTAAAAAGAGAATCCTAATGTGATTTCTTGATAATGGGTGTGTTCCTTATCTTCTCCTAGTGTCTAAACTCTTCTCCATGGCTGGACCCCCAAATAATATTCCTTGACGTGCTAAGGGGTATCTAGAGAGTGGGATAGGTTTAATAAATACCCTAACCCTAACGCATACCCTAACCCTAACCCCTACCCTAACCCTAACACGTACCCTAATCCTAACCCGTACCCTAAACCGAGCCCTAACCTTCAAACTAACCCTAACCCTAACCCTAACCCATACCCTACAGCGTCCACGAACCCGTACCCGAACCCGCACCCTAAGCCGTACCCTAACCCTAACCCTAACCCTAACCCTAAGCTACCCTTGACTGCTTCTGCCTCCAATAGATTTCCGAAGCACTAGTGTTTTAAGGAACAGGTTAAAAAGAGAATCCTAATGTGATTTCTTGATAATGGGTGTGTTCCTTATCTTCTCCTAGTGTCTAAACTCTTCTCCATGGCTGGTCCCCCAAATAATATTCCTTGACGTGCTAAGGGGCATCTAGGGAGTGAGATAGGTTTAATAACTACCCTAACCCTAACGCGTACACTAACCCTAACCCCTACCCTAAACCTAACACGTACCCTAATCCTAACCCGTACCCTAAACCGAGCCCTAACCCTCAAACTAACCCTAACACTAACCCTAACCCATACCCTATGCCGTACCCGAACCCGTACCCTAAGCCTTACCCTAACAATAACCCTAACCCTAACCCTAAGCTACCCTTGACTGCTTTGCCTCCAATAGATTTCCTAAGCACTAGTGTTTTAAGGAACAGGTTAAAAAGAGAATCCTAATGTGATTTCTTGATAATGGGTGTGTTCCTTATCTTCTCCTAGTGTCTAAACTCTTCTCCATGGCTGGACCCCCAAATAATATTCCTTGACGTGCTAAGGGGTATCTAGAGAGTGGGATAGGTTTAATAACTACCCTAACCCTAACGCGTACCCTAACCCTAACCCCTACCCTAACCCTAACACGTACCCTAATCCTAACCCGTAACCTAAACCGAGCCCTAACCCTCAAACTAACCCTAACCCTAAACCTAACCCATACCCTACGCCGTACCCGAACCCGTACCCGAACCCGTTCCTGAACCCGTACCCTAAGCCTTACCCTAACCCTAACCCTAACCCTAACCTACCCTTGACTGCTTCTGCCTCCAATAGATTTCCTAAGCACTAGTGTTTTAAGGAACAGGTTAAAAAGAGAATCCTAATGTGATTTCAGGATAATGGGTGTGTTCCTTATCTTCTCCTAGTGTCTACACTCTTCTCCATGGCTGGACCCCCAAATAATATTCCTTGACGTGCTAAGGGGTATCTAGAGAGTGGGATAGGTTTAATAACTACCCTAACCCTAACGCGTACCCTAACCCTAACCCCTACCCTAACCCTAACACGAACCCTAATCCTAACCCGTACCCTAAACCGAGCCCTAACCTTCAAACTAACCCTAACCCAAACCCATACCCTACCCCGTACACGAACCCGTACCCGAACCCGTACCCTAAGCCGTGTCTAACCCTAGCCCTAACCCTAACCCTAACCCTAAGCTACCCTTGACTGCTTCTGCCTCCAATAGATTTCCTAAGCACTAGTGTTTTAAGGAACAGGTTAAAAAGAGAATCCTAATGTGATTTCTTGATAATGGGTGTGTTCCTTATCTTCTCCTAGTGTCTAAACACTTCTCCATGGCTGGACCCCCAAATAATATTCCTTGACGTGCTAAGGGGTATCTAGAGAGTGGGATAGGTTTAATAACTACCCTAACCCTAACGCGTACCCTAACCCTAACCCCTACCCTAACCCTAACACGTACCCTAATCCTAACCCGTACCCTAAACCGAGCCCTAAACCTCAAACTAACCCTAACCCTAACCCTAACCCATACCCTACGCCGTACCCGAACCCGTACCCGAACCCGTACCCTAAGCCGTACCCTAACCCTAACCCTAACCGTAACCCTAACCCTAAGCTACCCTTGACTACTTCTGCCTCCAATAGATTTCCTAAGCACTAGTGTATTAAGGAACAGGTTAAAAAGAGAATCCTAATGTGATTTCAGGATAATGGGTGTGTTCCTTATCTTCTCCTAGTGTCTAAACTCTTCTCCATGGCTGGACCCCCAAATAATATTCCTTGACGTGCTAAGGGGTATCTAGAGAGTGGGATAGGTTTAATAACTACCCTAACCCTAACGCGTACCCTAACCCTAACCCCTACCCTAACCCTAACACGAACCCTAATCCTAACCCGTACCCTAAACCGAGCCCTAACCTTCAAACTAACCCTAACCCTAACCCTAACCCATATCCTACGCCATACACAAAACCGTACCCGAACCCGTACCCGAACCCGTACCCTAAGCCGTACCCTAACCCTAACCCTAACCCTAAGCTACCCTTGACTGCTTCTGCCTCCAATAGATTTCCTAAGCACTAGTGTTTTAAGGAACAGGTTAAAAAGAGAATCCTAATGTGATTTCTTGATGACGGGTGTGTTCCTTATATTCTCCTAGTGTCTAAACTCTTCTCCATGGCTGGACCCCCAAATAATATTCCTTGACGTGCTAAGGGGTATCTAGAGAGTGGGATAGGTTTAATAAATACCCTAACCCTAACGCATACCCTAACCCTAACCCCTACCCTAACCCTAACACGTACCCTAATCCTAACCCGTACCCTAAACCGAGCCCTAACCCTCAAACTAACCCTAACCCTAACCCTAACCCATACCCTATACCGTACCCGAAACCGTACCCGAACCCGTACCCTAAGCCTTACCCTAACAATAACCCTAACCCTATCCATAACTCTACGCTACCCTTGACTGCTTCTGCCTCCAATAGATTTCCTAAGCACTAGTGTTTTAAGGAACAGGTTAAAAAGAGAATCCTAATGTGATTTCTTGATAATGGGTGTGTTCCTTATCTTCTCCTAGTGTCTAAACTCTTCTCCATGGCTGGACCCCCAAATAATATTCCTTGACGTGCTAAGGGGTATCTAGAGAGTGGGATAGGTTTATTAACTACCCTAACCCTAACGCGTAACCTAACCCTAACCCCTACCCTAACCCTAACACGAACCCTAATCCTAACCTGTACCCTAAACCGAGCCCTAACCTTCAAACTAACCCTAACCCTAACCCTAACCCATACCCTACAGCGTCCACGAACCCGTACCCGAACCCGCACCCTAAGCCGTACCCTAACCCTAACCCTAACCCTAACCCTAAGCTACCCTTGACTGCTTCTGCCTCCAATAGATTTCCGAAGCACTAGTGTTTTAAGGAACAGGTTAAAAAGAGAATCCTAATGTGATTTCTTGATAATGGGTGTGTTCCTTATCTTCTCCTAGTGTCTAAACTCTTCTCCATGGCTGGTCCCCCAAATAATATTCCTTGACGTGCTAAGGGGCATCTAGGGAGTGAGATAGGTTTAATAACTACCCTAACCCTAACGCGTACACTAACCCTAACCCCTACCCTAAACCTAACACGTACCCTAATCCTAACCCGTACCCTAAACCGAGCCCTAACCCTCAAACTAACCCTAACACTAACCCTAACCCATACCCTATGCCGTACCCGAACCCGTACCCTAAGCCTTACCCTAACAATAACCCTAACCCTAACCCTAAGCTACCCTTGACTGCTTTGCCTCCAATAGCTTTCCTAAGCACTAGTGTTTTAAGGAACAGGTTAAAAAGAGAATCCTAATGTGATTTCTTGATAATGGGTGTGTTCCTTATCTTCTCCTAGTGTCTAAACTCTTCTCCATGGCTGGACCCCCAAATAATATTCCTTGACGTGCTAAGGGGTATCTAGAGAGTGGGATAGGTTTAATAACTACCCTAACCCTAACGCGTACCCTAACCCTAACCCCTACCCTAACCCTAACACGTACCCTAATCCTAACCCGTAACCTAAACCGAGCCCTAACCCTCAAACTAACCCTCACCCTAAACCTAACCCATACCCTACGCCGTACCCGAACCCGTACCCGAACCCGTTCCTGAACCCGTACCCTAAGCCTTACCCTAACCCTAACCCTAACCCTAACCTACCCTTGACTGCTTCTGCCTCCAATAGATTTCCTAAGCACTAGTGTTTTAAGGAACAGGTTAAAAAGAGAATCCTAATGTGATTTCAGGATAATGGGTGTGTTCCTTATCTTCTCCTAGTGTCTACACTCTTCTCCATGGCTGGACCCCCAAATAATATTCCTTGACGTGCTAAGGGGTATCTAGAGAGTGGGATAGGTTTAATAAATACCCTAACCCTAACGCATACCCTAACCCTAACCCCTACCCTAACCCTAACACGTACCCTAATCCTAACCCGTACCCTAAACCGAGCCCTAACCCTCAAACTAACCCTAACCCTAACCCTAACACATACCCTATACCGTACCCGAAACCGTACCCGAACCCGTACCCTAAGCCTTACCCTAACAATAACCCTAACCCTATCCATAACTCTAAGCTACCCTTGACTGCTTCTGCCTCCAATAGATTTCCTAAGCACTAGTGTTTTAAGGAACAGGTTAAAAAGAGAATCCTAATGTGATTTCTTGATAATGGGTGTGTTCCTTATCTTCTCCTAGTGTCTAAACTCTTCTCCATGGCTGGACCCCCAAATAATATTCCTTGACGTGCTAAGGGGTATCTAGAGAGTGGGATAGGTTTAATAAATACCCTAACCCTAACGCATACTCTAACCCTAACCCCTACCCTAACCCTAACACGTACCCTAATCCTAACCCGTACCCTAAACCGAGCCCTAACCCTCAAACTAACCCTAACCCTAACCCTAACCCATACCCTACGCCGTACCCGAACCCGTACCCGAACCCGTACCCTAAGCCGTGTCTAACCCTAGCCCTAACCCTAACCCTAACCCTAAGCTACCCTTGACTGCTTCTGCCTCCAATAGATTTCCTAAGCACTAGTGTTTTAAGGAACAGGTTAAAAAGAGAATCCTAATGTGATTTCTTGATAATGGGTGTGTTCCTTATCTTCTCCTAGTGTCTAAACTCTTCTCCATGGCTGGACCCCCAAATAATATTCCTTGACGTGCTAAGGGGTATCTAGAGAGTGGGATAGGTTTAATAAATACCCTAACCCTAACGCATACCCTAACCCTAACCCCTACCCTAACCCTAACACGTACCCTAATCCTAACCCGTACCCTAAACCGAGCCCTAACCTTCAAACTAACCCTAACCCTAACCCTAACCCATACCCTACAGCGTCCACGAACCCGTACCCGAACCCGCACCCTAAGCCGTACCCTAACCCTAACCCTAACCCTAACCCTAAGCTACCCTTGACTGCTTCTGCCTCCAATAGATTTCCGAAGCACTAGTGTTTTAAGGAACAGGTTAAAAAGAGAATCCTAATGTGATTTCTTGATAATGGGTGTGTTCCTTATCTTCTCCTAGTGTCTAAACTCTTCTCCATGGCTGGTCCCCCAAATAATATTCCTTGACGTGCTAAGGGGCATCTAGGGAGTGAGATAGGTTTAATAACTACCCTAACCCTAACGCGTACACTAACCCTAACCCTTACCCTAAACCTAACACGTACCCTAATCCTAACCCGTACCCTAAACCGAGCCCTAACCCTCAAACTAACCCTAACACTAACCCTAACCCATACCCTATGCCGTACCCGAACCCGTACCCTAAGCCTTACCCTAACAATAACCCTAACCCTAACCCTAAGCTACCCTTGACTGCTTTGCCTCCAATAGATTTCCTAAGCACTAGTGTTTTAAGGAACAGGTTAAAAAGAGAATCCTAATGTGATTTCTTGATAATGGGTGTGTTCCTTATCTTCTCCTAGTGTCTAAACTCTTCTCCATGGCTGGACCCCCAAATAATATTCCTTGACGTGCTAAGGGGTATCTAGAGAGTGGGATAGGTTTAATAACTACCCTAACCCTAACGCGTACCCTAACCCTAACCCCTACCCTAACCCTAACACGTACCCTAATCCTAACCCGTAACCTAAACCGAGCCCTAACCCTCAAACTAACCCTAACCCTAAACCTAACCCATACCCTACGCCGTACCCGAACCCGTACCCGAACCCGTTCCTGAACCCGTACCCTAAGCCTTACCCTAACCCTAACCCTAACCCTAACCTACCCTTGACTGCTTCTGCCTCCAATAGATTTCCTAAGCACTAGTGTTTTAAGGAACAGGTTAAAAAGAGAATCCTAATGTGATTTCAGGATAATGGGTGTGTTCCTTATCTTCTCCTAGTGTCTACACTCTTCTCCATGGCTGGACCCCCAAATAATATTCCTTGACGTGCTAAGGGGTATCTAGAGAGTGGGATAGGTTTAATAACTACCCTAACCCTAACGCGTACCCTAACCCTAACCCCTACCCTAACCCTAACACGAACCCTAATCCTAACCCGTACCCTAAACCGAGCCCTAACCTTCAAACTAACCCTAACCCAAACCCATACCCTACCCCGTACACGAACCCGTACCCGAACCCGTACCCTAAGCCGTGTCTAACCCTAGCCCTAACCCTAACCCTAACCCTAAGCTACCCTTGACTGCTTCTGCCTCCAATAGATTTCCTAAGCACTAGTGTTTTAAGGAACAGGTTAAAAAGAGAATCCTAATGTGATTTCTTGATAATGGGTGTGTTCCTTATCTTCTCCTAGTGTCTAAACACTTCTCCATGGCTGGACCCCCAAATAATATTCCTTGACGTGCTAAGGGGTATCTAGAGAGTGGGATAGGTTTAATAACTACCCTAACCCTAACGCGTACCCTAACCCTAACCCCTACCCTAACCCTAACACGTACCCTAATCCTAACCCGTACCCTAAACCGAGCCCTAAACCTCAAACTAACCCTAACCCTAACCCTAACCCATACCCTACGCCGTACCCGAACCCGTACCCGAACCCGTACCCTAAGCCGTACCCTAACCCTAACCCTAACCGTAACCCTAACCCTAAGCTACCCTTGACTACTTCTGCCTCCAATAGATTTCCTAAGCACTAGTGTATTAAGGAACAGGTTAAAAAGAGAATCCTAATGTGATTTCAGGATAATGGGTGTGTTCCTTATCTTCTCCTAGTGTCTAAACTCTTCTCCATGGCTGGA
The DNA here is from genome assembly GCF_028021215.1 of Eschrichtius robustus. NCBI lineage: Eukaryota > Metazoa > Chordata > Mammalia > Artiodactyla > Eschrichtiidae > Eschrichtius > Eschrichtius robustus. The sequence continues at coordinate 402,196 of NW_027175276.1, forward strand.
CCCCCAAATAATATTCCTTGACGTGCTAAGGGGTATCTAGAGAGTGGGATAGGTTTAATAACTACCCTAACCCTAACGCGTACCCTAACCCTAACCCCTACCCTAACCCTAACACGAACCCTAATCCTAACCCGTACCCTAAACCGAGCCCTAACCTTCAAACTAACCCTAACACTAACCCAAACCCATACCCTACGCCGTACACGAACCCGTACCCGAACACGTACCCTAAGCCGTGTCCTAACCCTAGCCCTAACCCTAACCCTAACCCTAAGCTACCCTTGACTGCTTCTGCCTCCAATAGATTTCCTAAGCACTAGTGTTTTAAGGAACAGGTTAAAAAGAGAATCCTAATGTGATTTCTTGATAATGGGTGTGTTCCTTATCTTCTCCTAGTGTCTAAACTCTTCTCCATGGCTGGACCCCCAAATAATAATCCTTGACGTGCTAAGGGGTATCTAGAGAGTGGGATAGGTTTAATAACTACCCTAACCCTAACGCGTACCCTAACCCTAACCCCTACCCTACCCTAACACGAACCCTAATCCTAACCCGTACCCTAAACCGAGCCCTAACCTTCAAACTAACCCTAACCCAAACCCATACCCTACGCCGTACACGAACCCGTACCCGAACCCGTACCCTAAGCCGTGTCCTAACCCTAGACCTAACCCTAACCCTAACCCTAAGCTACCCTTGACTGCTTCTGCCTCCAATAGATTTCCTAAGCACTAGTGTTTTAAGGAACAGGTTAAAAAGAGAATCCTAATGTGATTTCTTGATAATGGGTGTGTGCCTTATCTTCTCCTAGTGTCTAAACTCTTCTCCATGGCTTGACCCCCAAATAATATTCCTTGACGTGCTAAGGGGTATCTAGAGAGTGGGATAGGTTTAATAACTACCCTAACCCTAACGCGTACCCTAACCCTAACCCCTACCCTAACCCTAACACGAACCCTAATCCTAACCCGTACCCTAAACCGAGCCCTAACCTTCAAACTAACCCTAACCCTTACCCTAACCCATAACCTACGCCGTACACGAACCCGTACCCGAACCCGTACCCTAACCCTAACCCTAACCCTAACCCTAACCCTAAGCTACCCTTGACTGCTTCTGCCTCCAATAGATTTCCTAAGCACTAGTGTTTTAAGGAACAGGTTAAAAAGAGAATCCTAATGTGATTTCTTGATAATGGGTGTGTTCCTTATCTTCTCCTAGTGTCTAAACTCTTCTCCATGGCTGGTCCCCCAAATAATATTCCTTGACGTGCTAAGGGGCATCTAGGGAGTGGGATAGGTTTAATAACTACCCTAACCCTAACGCGTACCCTAACCCTAACCCCTACCCTAAACCTAACACGTACCCTAATCCTAACCCGTACCCTAAACCGAGCCCTAACACTCAAACTAACCCTAACCCTAACCCTAACCCATACCCTACGCCGTACCCGAACTCGTACCCGAACCCGTACCCTAAGCCGTACCCTAACCCTAACCCTAACCGTAACCCTAACCCTAAGCTACCCTTGACTACTTCTGCCTCCAATAGATTTCCTAAGCACTAGTGTATTAAGGAACAGGTTAAAAAGAGAATCCTAATGTGATTTCAGGATAATGGGTGTGTTCTTTATCTTCTAATAGTGTCTAAACTCTTCTCCATGGCTGGACACCCAAATAATATTCCTTGACGTGCTAAGGGGTATCTAGAGAGTGGGATAGGTTTAATAACTACCCTAACCCTAACGCGTACCCTAACCCTAACCCCTACCCTAACCCTAACACGAACCCTAATCCTAACCCGTACCCTAAACCGAGCCCTAACCTTCAAACTAACCCTAACACTAACCCAAACCCATACCCTACGCCGTACACGAACCCGTACCCGAACCCGTACCCTAAGCCGTGTCCTAACCCTAGCCCTAACCCTAACCCTAACCCTAAGCTACCCTTGACTGCTTCTGCCTCCAATAGATTTCCTAAGCACTAGTGTTTTAAGGAACAGGTTAAAAAGAGAATCCTAATGTGATTTCTTGATAATGGGTGTGTTCCTTATCTTCTCCTAGTGTCTAAACTCTTCTCCATGGCTGGACCCCCAAATAATATTCCTTGACGTGCTAAGGGGTATCTAGAGAGTGGGATAGGTTTAATAACTACCCTAACCCTAACGCGTACCCTAACCCTAACCCCTACCCTAACCCTAACACGAACCCTAATCCTAACCCGTACCCTAAACCGAGCCCTAACCTTCAAACTAACCCTAACCCTAACCCAAACCCATACCCTACGCCGTACACGAACCCGTACCCGAAACCGTACCCTAAGCCGTGTCCTAACCCTAGACCTAACCCTAACCCTAACCCTAAGCTACCCTTGACTGCTTCTGCCTCCAATAGATTTCCTAAGCACTAGTGTTTTAAGGAACAGGTTAAAAAGAGAATCCTAATGTGATTTCTTGATAATGGGTGTGTTCCTTATCTTCTCCTAGTGTCTAAACTCTTCTCCATGGCTGGACCCCCAAATAATATTCCTTGACGTGCTAAGGGGTATCTAGAGAGTGGGATAGGTTTAATAACTACCCTAACCCTAACGCGTACCCTAACCCTAACCCCTACCCTAACCCTAACACGAACCCTAATCCTAACCCGTACCCTAAACCGAGCCCTAACCTTCAAACTAACCCTAACCCTAACCCTAACCCATAACCTACGCCGTACACGAACCCGTACCCGAACCCGTACCCTAACCCTAACCCTATCCCTAACCCTAACCCTAACCCTAAGCTACCCTTGACTGCTTCTGCCTCCAATAGATTTCCTAAGCACTAGTGTTTTAAGGAACAGGTTAAAAAGAGAATCCTAATGTGATTTCTTGATAATGGGTGTGTTCCTTATCTTCTCCTAGTGTCTAAACTCTTCTCCATGGCTGGTCCCCCAAATAATATTCCTTGACGTGCTAAGGGGCATCTAGGGAGTGGGATAGGTTTAATAACTACCCTAACCCTAACGCGTACCCTAACCCTAACCCCTACCCTAAACCTAACACGTACCCTAATCCTAACCCGTACCCTAAACCGAGCCCTAACCCTCAAACTAACCCTAACCCTAAACCTAACCCATACCCTACGCCGTACCCGAACCCGTACCCGAACCCGTTCCCGAACCCGTACCCTAAGCCGTACCCTAACCCTAACCCTAACCCTAAGCTACCCTTGACTGCTTCTGCCTCCAATAGATTTCCTAAGCACTAGTGTTTTAAGGAACAGGTTAAAAAGAGAATCCTAATGTGATTTCTTGATAATGGGTGTGTTCCTTATCTTCTCCTAGTGTCTAAACTCTTCTCCATGGCTGGACCCCCAAATAATATTCCTTGACGTGCTAAGGGGTATCTAGAGAGTGGGATAGGTTTAATAACTACCCTAACCCTAACGCGTACCCTAACCCTAACCCCTACCCTAACCCTAACACGTACCCTAATCCTAACCCGTACCCTAAACCGAGCCCTAAACCTCAAACTAACCCTAACCCTAACACTAACCCATACCCTACGCCGTACCCGAACCCGTACCCGAACCCGTACCCTAAGCCGTACCCTAACCCTAACCCTAACGCTAACCCTAACCCTAACCCTAACCCTAGCCCTAAGCTACCCTTGACTGCTTCTGCCTCCAATAGATTTCCTAAGCACTAGTGTATTAAGGAACAGGTTAAAAAGAGAATCCTATTGTGATTTCAGGATAATGGGTGTGTTCCTTATCTTCTCCTAGTGTCTAAACTCTTATCCATGGCTGGACCCCCAAATAATATCCCTTGACGTGCTAAGGGGTATCTAGAGAGTGGGATAGGTTTAATAACTACCCTAACCCTAACGCGTACCCTAACCCTAACACGTACCCTAATCCTAACCCGTACCCTAAACCGAGCCCTAACCCTCAAACTAACCCTAACCCTAACCCTAACCCATACCATACGCCGTACCCGAACCCGTACCCGAACCCGTACACTAAGTCGTACCCTAAAGCTAAACCTAACCCTAACCCTAACCCTAAACCTAAGCTACCCTTGACTGCTTCTGCCTCCAATAGATTTCCTAAGCACAAGTGTTTTAAGGAACAGGTTAAAAAGAGAATCCTAATGTGATTTCTTGATAATGGGTGTGTTCCTTATCTTCTCCTAGTGTCTAAACTCTTCTCCATGGCTGGACCCCCAAATAATATTCCTTGACGTGCTAAGGGGTATCTAGAGAGTGGGATAGGTTTAATAACTACCCTAACCCTAACGCGTACCATAACCCTAACCCCTACCCTAACCCTAACACGTACCCTAATCCTAAGCCGAAACCTAAACCGAGCCCTAACCTTCAAACTAACCCTAACCCTAACTCTAACCCATACCCTACGCCGTACACGAACCCATACCCGAACCCGTACCCTATGCCGTACCCTAACTCTAGCCCTAACCCTAACCCTAACCCTAAGCTACCCTTGACTGCTTCTGCCTCCAATAGATTTCCTAAGCACTAGTGTTTTAAGGAACAGGTTAAAAAGAGAATCCTAATGTGATTTCTTGATAATGGGTGTGTTCCTTATCTTCTCCTAGTGTCTAAACTCTTCTCCATGGCTGGACCCCTAAATAATATTCCTTGACGTGCTAAGGGGTATCTAGAGAGTGGGATAGGTTTAATAACTACCCTAAGCTTAACACGTACCCTAACCCTAACCCCTACCCTAACCCTAACACGAACCCTAATCCTAACCCGTGCCCTAAACCGAGCCCTAACCTTCAAACTAACCCTAACCCTAACCCTAACCCATACCCTACGCCGTACACGAACCCGTACCCGAACCCGTACCCTAAGCCGTACCCTAAACCTAACCCTAACCCTAACCCTAACCCTAAGCTACCCTTGACTGCTTCTGCCTCCAATAGATTTCCTAAGCAGTAGTGTTTTAAGGAACAGGTAAAAAAGAGAATCCTAATGTGATTTCTTGATAATGGGTGTGTTCTTTATCTTCTCCTAGTGTCTAAACTCTTCTCCATGGCTGGACACCCAAATAATATTCCTTGACGTGCTAAGGGGTATCTAGAGAGTGGGATAGGTTTAATAACTACCCTAACCCTAACGCGTACCCTAACCCTAACACGTACCCTAACCCTAACCCCTACCGTAACACGAACACGTACCCTAATCCTAACCCGTACCCTAAACCAAGCCCTAACCCTCAAACTAACCCTAACCCTAACCCTAACCCATACCATACGCCGTACCCGAACCCGTACCCGAACCCGTACACTAAGTCGTACCCTAAAGCTAACCCTAACCCTAACCCTAACCCTAACCCTAAGCTACCCTTGACTGCTTCTGCCTCCAATAGATTTCCTAAGCACAAGTGTTTTAAGGAACAGGTTAAAAAGAGAATCCTAATGTGATTTCTTGATAATGGGTGTGTTCCTTATCTTCTCCTAGTGTCTAAACTCTTCTCCATGGCTGGACCCCCAAATAATATTCCTTGACGTGCTAAAGGGTATCTAGAGAGTGGGATAGGTTTAATAACTACCCTAAACCTAACGCGTACTCTAACCCTAACCCCTACCCTAACCCTAACACGTACCCTAATCCTAACCCGTACCCTAAACCGAGCCCTAACCCTCAAACTAACCCTAACCCTAACCCTAACCCATATCCTACGCCATACACAAAACCGTACCCGAACCCGTACCCGAACCCGTACCCTAAGCCGTACCCTAACCCTAACCCTAACCCTAAGCTACCCTTGACTGCTTCTGCCTCCAATAGATTTCCTAAGCACTAGTGTTTTAAGGAACAGGTTAAAAAGAGAATCCTAATGTGATTTCTTGATGACGGGTGTGTTCCTTATCTTCTCCTAGTGTCTAAACTCTTCTCCATGGCTGGACCCCCAAATAATATTCCTTGACGTGCTAAGGGGTATCTAGAGAGTGGGATAGGTTTAATAAATACCCTAACCCTAACGCATACCCTAACCCTAACCCCTACCCTAACCCTAACACGTACCCTAATCCTAACCCGTACCCTAAACCGAGCCCTAACCCTCAAACTAACCCTAACCCTAACCCTAACCCATACCCTATACCGTACCCGAAACCGTACCCGAACCCGTACCCTAAGCCTTACCCTAACAATAACCCTAACCCTATCCATAACTCTAAGCTACCCTTGACTGCTTCTGCCTCCAATAGATTTCCTAAGCACTAGTGTTTTAAGGAACAGGTTAAAAAGAGAATCCTAATGTGATTTCTTGATAATGGGTGTGTTCCTTATCTTCTCCTAGTGTCTAAACTCTTCTCCATGGCTGGACCCCCAAATAATATTCCTTGACGTGCTAAGGGGTATCTAGAGAGTGGGATAGGTTTATTAACTACCCTAACCCTAACGCGTAACCTAACCCTAACCCCTACCCTAACCCTAACACGAACCCTAATCCTAACCTGTACCCTAAACCGAGCCCTAACCTTCAAACTAACCCTAACCCTAACCCTAACCCATACCCTACAGCGTCCACGAACCCGTACCCGAACCCGCACCCTAAGCCGTACCCTAACCCTAACCCTAACCCTAACCCTAAGCTACCCTTGACTGCTTCTGCCTCCAATAGATTTCCGAAGCACTAGTGTTTTAAGGAACAGGTTAAAAAGAGAATCCTAATGTGATTTCTTGATAATGGGTGTGTTCCTTATCTTCTCCTAGTGTCTAAACTCTTCTCCATGGCTGGTCCCCCAAATAATATTCCTTGACGTGCTAAGGGGCATCTAGGGAGTGAGATAGGTTTAATAACTACCCTAACCCTAACGCGTACACTAACCCTAACCCCTACCCTAAACCTAACACGTACCCTAATCCTAACCCGTACCCTAAACCGAGCCCTAACCCTCAAACTAACCCTAACACTAACCCTAACCCATACCCTATGCCGTACCCGAACCCGTACCCTAAGCCTTACCCTAACAATAACCCTAACCCTAACCCTAAGCTACCCTTGACTGCTTTGCCTCCAATAGATTTCCTAAGCACTAGTGTTTTAAGGAACAGGTTAAAAAGAGAATCCTAATGTGATTTCTTGATAATGGGTGTGTTCCTTATCTTCTCCTAGTGTCTAAACTCTTCTCCATGGCTGGACCCCCAAATAATATTCCTTGACGTGCTAAGGGGTATCTAGAGAGTGGGATAGGTTTAATAACTACCCTAACCCTAACGCGTACCCTAACCCTAACCCCTACCCTAACCCTAACACGTACCCTAATCCTAACCCGTAACCTAAACCGAGCCCTAACCCTCAAACTAACCCTCACCCTAAACCTAACCCATACCCTACGCCGTACCCGAACCCGTACCCGAACCCGTTCCTGAACCCGTACCCTAAGCCTTACCCTAACCCTAACCCTAACCCTAACCTACCCTTGACTGCTTCTGCCTCCAATAGATTTCCTAAGCACTAGTGTTTTAAGGAACAGGTTAAAAAGAGAATCCTAATGTGATTTCAGGATAATGGGTGTGTTCCTTATCTTCTCCTAGTGTCTACACTCTTCTCCATGGCTGGACCCCCAAATAATATTCCTTGACGTGCTAAGGGGTATCTAGAGAGTGGGATAGGTTTAATAAATACCCTAACCCTAACGCATACCCTAACCCTAACCCCTACCCTAACCCTAACACGTACCCTAATCCTAACCCGTACCCTAAACCGAGCCCTAACCCTCAAACTAACCCTAACCCTAACCCTAACACATACCCTATACCGTACCCGAAACCGTACCCGAACCCGTACCCTAAGCCTTACCCTAACAATAACCCTAACCCTATCCATAACTCTAAGCTACCCTTGACTGCTTCTGCCTCCAATAGATTTCCTAAGCACTAGTGTTTTAAGGAACAGGTTAAAAAGAGAATCCTAATGTGATTTCTTGATAATGGGTGTGTTCCTTATCTTCTCCTAGTGTCTAAACTCTTCTCCATGGCTGGACCCCCAAATAATATTCCTTGACGTGCTAAGGGGTATCTAGAGAGTGGGATAGGTTTAATAAATACCCTAACCCTAACGCATACTCTAACCCTAACCCCTACCCTAACCCTAACACGTACCCTAATCCTAACCCGTACCCTAAACCGAGCCCTAACCCTCAAACTAACCCTAACCCTAACCCTAACCCATACCCTACGCCGTACCCGAACCCGTACCCGAACCCGTACCCTAAGCCGTGTCTAACCCTAGCCATAACCCTAACCCTAACCCTAAGCTACCCTTGACTGCTTCTGCCTCCAATAGATTTCCTAAGCACTAGTGTTTTAAGGAACAGGTTAAAAAGAGAATCCTAATGTGATTTCTTGATAATGGGTGTGTTCCTTATCTTCTCCTAGTGTCTAAACTCTTCTCCATGGCTGGACCCCCAAATAATATTCCTTGACGTGCTAAGGGGTATCTAGAGAGTGGGATAGGTTTAATAAATACCCTAACCCTAACGCATACCCTAACCCTAACCCCTACCCTAACCCTAACACGTACCCTAATCCTAACCCGTACCCTAAACCGAGCCCTAACCTTCAAACTAACCCTAACCCTAACCCTAACCCATACCCTACAGCGTCCACGAACCCGTACCCGAACCCGCACCCTAAGCCGTACCCTAACCCTAACCCTAACCCTAACCCTAAGCTACCCTTGACTGCTTCTGCCTCCAATAGATTTCCGAAGCACTAGTGTTTTAAGGAACAGGTTAAAAAGAGAATCCTAATGTGATTTCTTGATAATGGGTGTGTTCCTTATCTTCTCCTAGTGTCTAAACTCTTCTCCATGGCTGGTCCCCCAAATAATATTCCTTGACGTGCTAAGGGGCATCTAGGGAGTGAGATAGGTTTAATAACTACCCTAACCCTAACGCGTACACTAACCCTAACCCCTACCCTAAACCTAACACGTACCCTAATCCTAACCCGTACCCTAAACCGAGCCCTAACCCTCAAACTAACCCTAACACTAACCCTAACCCATACCCTATGCCGTACCCGAACCCGTACCCTAAGCCTTACCCTAACAATAACCCTAACCCTAACCTACCCTTGACTGCTTCTGCCTCCAATAGATTTCCTAAGCACTAGTGTTTTAAGGAACAGGTTAAAAAGAGAATCCTAATGTGATTTCAGGATAATGGGTGTGTTCCTTATCTTCTCCTAGTGTCTACACTCTTCTCCATGGCTGGACCCCCAAATAATATTCCTTGACGTGCTAAGGGGTATCTAGAGAGTGGGATAGGTTTAATAACTACCCTAACCCTAACGCGTACCCTAACCCTAACCCCTACCCTAACCCTAACACGAACCCTAATCCTAACCCGTACCCTAAACCGAGCCCTAACCTTCAAACTAACCCTAACCCAAACCCATACCCTACGCCGTACACGAACCCGTACCCGAACCCGTACCCTAAGCCGTGTCTAACCCTAGCCCTAACCCTAACCCTAACCCTAAGCTACCCTTGACTGCTTCTGCCTCCAATAGATTTCCTAAGCACTAGTGTTTTAAGGAACAGGTTAAAAAGAGAATCCTAATGTGATTTCTTGATAATGGGTGTGTTCCTTATCTTCTCCTAGTGTCTAAACACTTCTCCATGGCTGGACCCCCAAATAATATTCCTTGACGTGCTAAGGGGTATCTAGAGAGTGGGATAGGTTTAATAACTACCCTAACCCTAACGCGTACCCTAACCCTAACCCCTACCCTAACCCTAACACGTACCCTAATCCTAACCCGTACCCTAAACCGAGCCCTAAACCTCAAACTAACCCTAACCCTAACCCTAACCCATACCCTACGCCGTACCCGAACCCGTACCCGAACCCGTACCCTAAGCCGTACCCTAACCCTAACCCTAACCGTAACCCTAACCCTAAGCTACCCTTGACTACTTCTGCCTCCAATAGATTTCCTAAGCACTAGTGTATTAAGGAACAGGTTAAAAAGAGAATCCTAATGTGATTTCAGGATAATGGGTGTGTTCCTTATCTTCTCCTAGTGTCTAAACTCTTCTCCATGGCTGGACCCCCAAATAATATTCCTTGACGTGCTAAGGGGTATCTAGAGAGTGGGATAGGTTTAATAACTACCCTAACCCTAACGCGTACCCTAACCCTAACCCCTACCCTAACCCTAACATGAACCCTAATCCTAACCCGTACCCTAAACCGAGCCCTAACCTTCAAACTAACCCTAACACTAACCCAAACCCATACCCTACGCCGTACACGAACCCGTACCCGAACACGTACCCTAAGCCGTGTCCTAACCCTAGCCCTAACCCTAACCCTAACCCTAAGCTACCCTTGACTGCTTCTGCCTCCAATAGATTTCCTAAGCACTAGTGTTTTAAGGAACAGGTTAAAAAGAGAATCCTAATGTGATTTCTTGATAATGGGTGTGTTCCTTATCTTCTCCTAGTGTCTAAACTCTTCTCCATGGCTGGACCCCCAAATAATAATCCTTGACGTGCTAAGGGGTATCTAGAGAGTGGGATAGGTTTAATAACTACCCTAACCCTAACGCGTACCCTAACCCTAACCCCTACCCTACCCTAACACGAACCCTAATCCTAACCCGTACCCTAAACCGAGCCCTAACCTTCAAACTAACCCTAACCCTAACCCAAACCCATACCCTACGCCGTACACGAACCCGTACCCGAACCCGTACCCTAAGCCGTGTCCTAACCCTAGACCTAACCCTAACCCTAACCCTAAGCTACCCTTGACTGCTTCTGCCTCCAATAGATTTCCTAAGCACTAGTGTTTTAAGGAACAGGTTAAAAAGAGAATCCTAATGTGATTTCTTGATAATGGGTGTGTGCCTTATCTTCTCCTAGTGTCTAAACTCTTCTCCATGGCTTGACCCCCAAATAATATTCCTTGACGTGCTAAGGGGTATCTAGAGAGTGGGATAGGTTTAATAACTACCCTAACCCTAACGCGTACCCTAACCCTAACCCCTACCCTAACCCTAACACGAACCCTAATCCTAACCCGTACCCTAAACCGAGCCCTAACCTTCAAACTAACCCTAACCCTAACCCTAACCCATAACCTACGCCGTACACGAACCCGTACCCGAACCCGTACCCTAACCCTAACCCTAACCCTAACCCTAACCCTAAGCTACCCTTGACTGCTTCTGCCTCCAATAGATTTCCTAAGCACTAGTGTTTTAAGGAACAGGTTAAAAAGAGAATCCTAATGTGATTTCTTGATAATGGGTGTGTTCCTTATCTTCTCCTAGTGTCTAAACTCTTCTCCATGGCTGGTCCCCCAAATAATATTCCTTGACGTGCTAAGGGGCATCTAGGGAGTGGGATAGGTTTAATAACTACCCTAACCCTAACGCGTACCCTAACCCTAACCCCTACCCTAAACCTAACACGTACCCTAATCCTAACCCGTACCCTAAACCGAGCCCTAACACTCAAACTAACCCTAACCCTAACCCTAACCCATACCCTACGCCGTACCCGAACTCGTACCCGAACCCGTACCCTAAGCCGTACCCTAACCCTAACCCTAACCGTAACCCTAACCCTAAGCTACCCTTGACTACTTCTGCCTCCAATAGATTTCCTAAGCACTAGTGTATTAAGGAACAGGTTAAAAAGAGAATCCTAATGTGATTTCAGGATAATGGGTGTGTTCTTTATCTTCTCCTAGTGTCTAAACTCTTCTCCATGGCTGGACCCCCAAATAATATTCCTTGACGTGCTAAGGGGTATCTAGAGAGTGGGATAGGTTTAATAACTACCCTAACCCTAACGCGTACCCTAACCCTAACCCCTACCCTAACCCTAACACGAACCCTAATCCTAACCCGTACCCTAAACCGAGCCCTAACCTTCAAACTAACCCTAACACTAACCCAAACCCATACCCTACGCCGTACACGAACCCGTACCCGAACCCGTACCCTAAGCCGTGTCCTAACCCTAGCACTAACCCTAACCCTAACCCTAAGCTACCCTTGACTGCTTCTGCCTCCAATAGATTTCCTAAGCACTAGTGTTTTAAGGAACAGGTTAAAAAGAGAATCCTAATGTGATTTCTTGATAATGGGTGTGTTCCTTATCTTCTCCTAGTGTCTAAACTCTTCTCCATGGCTGGACCCCCAAATAATATTCCTTGACGTGCTAAGGGGTATCTAGAGAGTGGGATAGGTTTAATAACTACCCTAACCCTAACGCGTACCCTAACCCTAACCCCTACCCTAACCCTAACACGAACCCTAATCCTAACCCGTACCCTAAACCGAGCCCTAACCTTCAAACTAACCCTAACCCTAACCCAAACCCATACCCTACGCCGTACACGAACCCGTACCCGAAACCGTACCCTAAGCCGTGTCCTAACCCTAGACCTAACCCTAACCCTAACCCTAAGCTACCCTTGACTGCTTCTGCCTCCAATAGATTTCCTAAGCACTAGTGTTTTAAGGAACAGGTTAAAAAGAGAATCCTAATGTGATTTCTTGATAATGGGTGTGTTCCTTATCTTCTCCTAGTGTCTAAACTCTTCTCCATGGCTGGACCCCCAAATAATATTCCTTGACGTGCTAAGGGGTATCTAGAGAGTGGGATAGGTTTAATAACTACCCTAACCCTAACGCGTACCCTAACCCTAACCCCTACCCTAACCCTAACACGAACCCTAATCCTAACCCGTACCCTAAACCGAGCCCTAACCTTCAAACTAACCCTAACCCTAACCCTAACCCATAACCTACGCCGTACACGAACCCGTACCCGAACCCGTACCCTAACCCTAACCCTATCCCTAACCCTAACCCTAACCCTAAGCTACCCTTGACTGCTTCTGCCTCCAATAGATTTCCTAAGCACTAGTGTTTTAAGGAACAGGTTAAAAAGAGAATCCTAATGTGATTTCTTGATAATGGGTGTGTTCCTTATCTTCTCCTAGTGTCTAAACTCTTCTCCATGGCTGGTCCCCCAAATAATATTCCTTGACGTGCTAAGGGGCATCTAGGGAGTGGGATAGGTTTAATAACTACCCTAACCCTAATGCGTACCCTAACCCTAACCCCTACCCTAAACCTAACACGTACCCTAATCCTAACCCGTACCCTAAACCGAGCCCTAACCCTCAAACTAACCCTAACCCTAAACCTAACCCATACCCTACGCCGTACCCGAACCCGTACCCGAACCCGTTCCCGAACCCGTACCCTAAGCCGTACCCTAACCCTAACCCTAACCCTAAGCTACCCTTGACTGCTTCTGCCTCCAATAGATTTCCTAAGCACTAGTGTTTTAAGGAACAGGTTAAAAAGAGAATCCTAATGTGATTTCTTGATAATGGGTGTGTTCCTTATCTTCTCCTAGTGTCTAAACTCTTCTCCATGGCTGGACCCCCAAATAATATTCCTTGACGTGCTAAGGGGTATCTAGAGAGTGGGATAGGTTTAATAACTACCCTAACCCTAACGCGTACCCTAACCCTAACCCCTACCCTAACCCTAACACGTACCCTAATCCTAACCCGTACCCTAAACCGAGCCCTAAACCTCAAACTAACCCTAACCCTAACACTAACCCATACCCTACGCCGTACCCGAACCCGTACCCGAACCCGTACCCTAAGCCGTACCCTAACCCTAACCCTAACGCTAACCCTAACCCTAACCCTAACCCTAGCCCTAAGCTACCCTTGACTGCTTCTGCCTCCAATAGATTTCCTAAGCACTAGTGTATTAAGGAACAGGTTAAAAAGAGAATCCTATTGTGATTTCAGGATAATGGGTGTGTTCCTTATCTTCTCCTAGTGTCTAAACTCTTATCCATGGCTGGACCCCCAAATAATATCCCTTGACGTGCTAAGGGGTATCTAGAGAGTGGGATAGGTTTAATAACTACCCTAACCCTAACGCGTACCCTAACCCTAACACGTACCCTAATCCTAACCCGTACCCTAAACCGAGCCCTAACCCTCAAACTAACCCTAACCCTAACCCTAACCCATACCATACGCCGTACCCGAACCCGTACCCGAACCCGTACACTAAGTCGTACCCTAAAGCTAAACCTAACCCTAACCCTAACCCTAAACCTAAGCTACCCTTGACTGCTTCTGCCTCCAATAGATTTCCTAAGCACAAGTGTTTTAAGGAACAGGTTAAAAAGAGAATCCTAATGTGATTTCTTGATAATGGGTGTGTTCCTTATCTTCTCCTAGTGTCTAAACTCTTCTCCATGGCTGGACCCCCAAATAATATTCCTTGACGTGCTAAGGGGTATCTAGAGAGTGGGATAGGTTTAATAACTACCCTAACCCTAACGCGTACCATAACCCTAACCCCTACCCTAACCCTAACACGTACCCTAATCCTAAGCCGAAACCTAAACCGAGCCCTAACCTTCAAACTAACCCTAACCCTAACTCTAACCCATACCCTACGCCGTACACGAACCCATACCCGAACCCGTACCCTATGCCGTACCCTAACTCTAGCCCTAACCCTAACCCTAACCCTAAGCTACCCTTGACTGCTTCTGCCTCCAATAGATTTCCTAAGCACTAGTGTTTTAAGGAACAGGTTAAAAAGAGAATCCTAATGTGATTTCTTGATGACGGGTGTGTTCCTTATCTTCTCCTAGTGTCTAAACTCTTCTCCATGGCTGGACCCCCAAATAATATTCCTTGACGTGCTAAGGGGTATCTAGAGAGTGGGATAGGTTTAATAAATACCCTAACCCTAACGCATACCCTAACCCTAACCCCTACCCTAACCCTAACACGTACCCTAATCCTAACCCGTACCCTAAACCGAGCCCTAACCCTCAAACTAACCCTAACCCTAACCCTAAACCATACCCTATACCGTACCCGAAAACGTACCCGAACCCGTACCCTAAGCCTTACCCTAACAATAACCCTAACCCTAACCATAACTCTAAGCTACCCTTGACTGCTTCTGCCTCCAATAGATTTCGTAAGCACTAGTGTTTTAAGGAACAGGTTAAAAAGAGAATCCTAATGTGATTTCTTGATAATGGGTGTGTTCCTTATCTTCTCCTAGTGTCTAAACTCTTCTCCATGGCTGGACCCCCAAATAATATTCCTTGACGTGCTAAGGGGTATCTAGAGAGTGGGATAGGTTTAATAACTACCCTTACCCTAACGCGTACCCTAACCCTAACCTCTACCTTAACACTAACACGTACACTAATCCTAACCCGTAACCTAAACCGAGCCCTAACCCTCAAATTAACCCTAACCCTAACCCTAACCCATACCCTACGCCGTACCCGAACACGTACCCGAACCCGTACCCTAAGCCGTGCCCTAAACCTAACCCTAACCCTAACCCTAACCCTAAGCTACCCTTGACTGCTTCTGCCTCCAATAGATTTCCTAAGCACTAGTGTATTAAGGAACAGGTTAAAAAGAGAATCCTAATGTGATTTCAGGATAATGGGTGTGTTCCTTATCTTCTCCTAGTGTCTAAACTCTTCTCCATGGCTGGACCCCCAAATAATATTCCTTGACGTGCTAAGGGGTATCTAGAGAGTGGGATAGGTTTAATAACTACCCTAAGCTTAACGCGTACCCTAACCCTAACCCCTACCCTAACCCTAACACGAACCCTAATCCTAAACCGTGCCCTAAACCGAGCCCTAACCTTCAAACTAACCCTAACCCTAACACTAACCCATACCCTACGCCGTACACGAACCCGTACCCGAACCCGTACCCTAAGCCGTACCCTAACCCTAACCCTAACCCTAACCCTAACCCGAAGCTACCCTTGACTGCTTCTGCCTCCAATAGATTTCCTAAGCACTAGTGTTTTAAGGAACAGGTTAAAAAGAGAATCCTAATGTGATTTCAGGATAATGGGTGTGTTCCTTATCTTCTCCTAGTGTCTAAACTCTTCTCCATGGCTGGACCCCCAAATAATATTCCTTGTCGTGCTAAGGGGTATCTAGAGAGTGGGATAGGTTTAATAACTACCCTAACCTTAACGCGTACCCTAACCCTAACCCCTACCCTAACCCTAACACGAACCCTAATATTAACCCGTGCCCTAAACCGAGCCCTAACCTTCAAACTAACCCTAACCCTAACCCATACCCTACGCCATACACGAACCCGTACACGAACCCGTACCCTAAGCCGTACCCTAAACCTAACCCTAACCCTAACCCTAACCCTAAGCTACCCTTGACTGCTTCTGCCTCCAATAGATTTCCTAAGCACAAGTGTTTTAAGGAACAGGTTAAAAAGAGAATCCTAATGTGATTTCTTGATAATGGGTGTGTTCCTTATCTTCTCCTAGTGTCTAAACTCTTCTCCATGGCTGGACCCCCAAATAATATTCCTTGACGTGCTAAGGGGTATCTAGAGAGTGGGATAGGTTTAATAACTACCCTAACCCTAACGCGTACCATAACCCTAACCCCTACCCTAACCCTAACACGTACCCTAATCCTAAGCCGAAACCTAAACCGAGCCCTAACCTTCAAACTAACCCTAACCCTAACTCTAACCCATACCCTACGCCGTACACGAACCCGTACCCGAACCCGTACCCTATGCCGTACCCTAACTCTAGCCCTAACCCTAACCCTAACCCTAAGCTACCCTTGACTGCTTCTGCCTCCAATAGATTTCCTAAGCACTAGTGTTTTAAGGAACAGGTTAAAAAGAGAATCCTAATGTGATTTCTTGATAATGGGTGTGTTCCTTATCTTCTCCTAGTGTCTAAACTCTTCTCCATGGCTGGACACCCAAATAATATTCCTTGACGTGCTAAGGGGTATCTAGAGAGTGGGATAGGTTTAATAACTACCCTAACCCTAACGCGTACTCTAACCCTAACCCCTACCCTAACCCTAACACGTACCCTAATCCTAACCCGTACCCTAAACCGAGCCCTAACCCTCAAACTAACCCTAACCCTAACCCTAACCCATATCCTACGCCATACCCAAAACCGTACCCGAACCCGTACACGAACCCGTACCCTAAGCCGTACCCTAACCCTAACCCTAACCCTAAGCTACCCTTGACTGCTTCTGCCTCCAATAGATTTCCTAAGCACTAGTGTTTTAAGGAACAGGTTAAAAAGAGAATCCTAATGTGAATTCTTGATGACGGGTGTGTTCCTTATCTTCTCCTAGTGTCTAAACTCTTCTCCATGGCTGGACCCCCAAATAATATTCCTTGACGGGCTAAGGGGTATCTAGAGAGTGGGATAGGTTTAATAAATACCCTAACCCTAACGCATACCCTAACCCTAACCCCTACCCTAACCCTAACACGTACCCTAATCCTAAACCGTACCCTAAACCGAGCCCTAACCCTCAAACTAACCCTAACCCTAACCCTAACACATACCCTATACCGTACCCGAAACCGTACCCGAACCCGTACACTAAGCCTTACCCTAACAAAAACCCTAACCCTAACCATAACTCTAAGCTACCCTTGACTGCTTCTGCCTCCAATAGATTTCGTAAGCACTAGTGTTTTAAGGAACAGGTTAAAAAGAGAATCCTAATGTGATTTCTTGATAATGGGTGTGTTCCTTATCTTCTCCTAGTGTCTAAACTCTTCTCCATGGCTGGACCCCCAAATAATATTCCTTGACGTGCTAAGGGGTATCTAGAGAGTGGGATAGGTTTAATAACTACCCTTACCCTAAAGCGTAACCTAACCCTAACCTCTACCTTAACCCTAACACGTACACTAATCCTAACCCGTAACCTAAACCGAGCCCTAACCCTCAAATTAACCGTAACCCTAACCCTAACCCATACCCTACGCCGTACCCGAACCCGTACCCGAACCCGTACCCTAAGCCGTACCCTAAACCTAATCCTAACCCTAACCCTAACCCTAAGCTACCCTTGACTGCTTCTGCCTCCAATAGATTTCCTAAGCACTAGTGTATTAAGGAACAGGTTAAAAAGAGAATCCTAATGTGATTTCAGGATAATGGGTGTGTTCCTTATCTTCTCCTAGTGTCTAAACTCTTCTCCATGGCTGGACCCCCAAATAATATTCCTTGACGTGCTAAGGGGTATCTAGAGAGTGGGATAGGTTTAATAACTACCCTAAGCTTAACGCGTACCCTAACCCTAACCCCTACCCTAACCCTAACACGAACCCTAATCCTAACCCGTGCCCTAAACCGAGCCCTAACCTTCAAACTAACCCTAACCCTAACCCTAACCCATACCCTACGCCGTACGCGAACCCGTACCCGAACCCGTACCCTAAGCCGTACCCTAACCCTAACCCTAAACCTAACCCTAACCCTAAGCTACCCTTGACTGCTTCTGCCTCCAATAGATTTCCTAAGCACTAGTGTTTTAAGGAACAGGTTAAAAAGAGAATCCTAATGTGATTTCAGGATAATGGGTGTGTTCCTTATCTTCTCCTAGTGTCTAAACTCTTCTCCATGGCTGGACCCCCAAATAATATTCCTTGACGTGCTAAGGGGTATCTAGAGAGTGGGATAGGTTTAATAACTACCCTAACCTTAACGCGTACCCTAACCCTAACCCCTACCCTAACCCTAACACGAACTCTAATATTAACCCGTGCCCTAAACCGAGCCCTAACCTTCAAACTAACCCTAACCCTAACCCTAACCCATACCCTACGCCGTACACGAACCCGTACACGAACCCGTACCCTAAGCCGTACCCTAAACCTAACCCTAACCCTAACCCTAACCCTAAGCTACCCTTGACTGCTTCTGCCTCCAATAGATTTCCTAAGCACTAGTGTTTTAAGGAACAGGTTAAAAAGAGAATCCTAATGTGATTTCTTGATAATGGGTGTGTTCCTTATCTTCTCATAGTGTCTAAACTCTTCTCCATGGCTGGACACCCAAATAATATTCCTTGACGTGCTAAGGGGTATCTAGAGAGTGGGATAGGTTTAATAACTACCCTAACCCTAACGCGTACCCTAACCCTAACACGTACCCTAACCCTAACCCCTACCCTAACCCTAACACGTACCCTAATCCTAACCCGTACCCTAAACAAAGCCCTAACCCTCAAACTAACCCTAACCCTAACCCTAACCCATACCATACGCCGTACCCGAACCCGTACCCGAACCCGTACACTAAGTCGTACCCTAAAGCTAACCCTAACCCTAACCCTAACCCTAACCCTAAGCTACCCTTGACTGCTTCTGCCTCCAATAGATTTCCTAAGCACAAGTGTTTTAAGGAACAGGTTAAAAAGAGAATCCTAATGTGATTTCTTGATAATGGGTGTGTTCCTTATCTTCTCCTAGTGTCTAAACTCTTCTCCATGGCTGGACCCCCAAATAATATTCCTTGACGTGCTAAGGGGTATCTAGAGAGTGGGATAGGTTTAATAACTACCCTAACCCTAACGCGTACCATAACCCTAACCCCTACCCTAACCCTAACACGTACCCTAATCCTAAGCCGAAACCTAAACCGAGCCCTAACCTTCAAACTAACCCTAACCCTAACTCTAACCCATACCCTACGCCGTACACGAACCCGTACCCGAACCCGTACCCTATGCCGTACCCTAACTCTAGCCCTAACCCTAACCCTAACCCTAAGCCACCCTTGACTGCTTCTGCCTCCAATAGATTTCCTAAGCACTAGTGTTTTAAGGAACAGGTTAAAAAGAGAATCCTAATGTGATTTCTTGATAATGGGTGTGTTCCTTATCTTCTCCTAGTGTCTAAACTCTTCTCCATGGCTGGACCCCCAAATAATATTCCTTGACGTGCTAAAGGGTATCTAGAGAGTGGGATAGGTTTAATAACTACCCTAAACCTAACGCGTACTCTAACCCTAACCCCTACCCTAACCCTAACACGTACCCTAATCCTAACCCGTACCCTAAACCGAGCCCTAACCCTCAAACTAACCCTAACCCTAACCCTAACACATATCCTACGCCATACCCAAAACCGTACCCGAACCCGTACCCGAACCCGTACCCTAAGCCGTACCCTAACCCTAACCCTAACCCTAAGCTACCCTTGACTGCTTCTGCCTCCAATAGATTTCCTAAGCACTAGTGTTTTAAGGAACAGGTTAAAAAGAGAATCCTAATGTGATTTCTTGATGACGGGTGTGTTCCTTATCTTCTCCTAGTGTCTAAACTCTTCTCCATGGCTGGACCCCCAAATAATATTCCTTGACGTGCTAAGGGGTATCTAGAGAGTGGGATAGGTTTAATAAATACCCTAACCCTAACGCATACCCTAACCCTAACCCCTACCCTAACCCTAACACGTACCCTAATCCTAACCCGTACCCTAAACCGAGCCCTAACCCTCAAACTAACCCTAACCCTAACCCTAACCCATACCCTATACCGTACCCGAAACCGTACCCGAACCCGTACCCTAAGCCTTACCCTAACAATAACCCTAACCCTATCCATAACTCTAAGCTACCCTTGACTGCTTCTGCCTCCAATAGATTTCCTAAGCACTAGTGTTTTAAGGAACAGGTTAAAAAGAGAATCCTAATGTGATTTCTTGATAATGGGTGTGTTCCTTATCTTCTCCTAGTGTCTAAACTCTTCTCCATGGCTGGACCACCAAATAATATTCCTTGACGTGCTAAGGGGTATCTAGAGAGTGGGATAGGTTTAATAACTACCCTTACCCTAACGCGTACCCTAACCCTAACCTCTACCTTATCCCTAACACGTACACTAATCCTAACCCGTAACCTAAACCGAGCCCTAACCCTCAAATTAACCCTAACACTAACCCTAACCCATACCCTACGCCGTACCCGAACCCGTACCCGAACCCGTACCCTAAGCCGTACCCTAACCCTAACCCTAACCCTAACCCTAACCCTAAGCTACCCTTGACTGCTTCTGCCTCCAATAGATTTCCTAAGCACTAGTGTATTAAGGAACAGGTTAAAAAGAGAATCCTAATGTGATTTCAGGATAATGGGTGTGTTCCTTATCTTCTCCTAGTGTCTAAACTCTTCTCCATGGCTGGACCCCCAAATAATATTCCTTGACGTGCTAAGGGGTATCTAGAGAGTGGGATAGGTTTAATAACTACCCTAAGCTTAACGCGTACCCTAACCCTAACCCCTACCCTAACCCTAACACGAACCCTAATCCTAACCCGTGCCCTAAACCGAGCCCTAAACTTCAAACTAACCCTAACCCTAACTCTAACCCATACCCTACGCCGTACACGAACCCGTACCCGAACCCGTACCCTATGCCGTACCCTAACTCTAGCCCTAACCCTAACCCTAACCCTAAGCCACCCTTGACTGCTTCTGCCTCCAATAGATTTCCTAAGCACTAGTGTTTTAAGGAACAGGTTAAAAAGAGAATCCTAATGTGATTTCTTGATAATGGGTGTGTTCCTTATCTTCTCCTAGTGTCTAAACTCTTCTCCATGGCTGGACCCCCAAATAATATTCCTTGACGTGCTAAAGGGTATCTAGAGAGTGGGATAGGTTTAATAACTACCCTAAACCTAACGCGTACTCTAACCCTAACCCCTACCCTAACCCTAACACGTACCCTAATCCTAACCCGTACCCTAAACCGAGCCCTAACCCTCAAACTAACCCTAACCCTAACCCTAACCCATATCCTACGCCATACCCAAAACCGTACCCGAACCCGTACCCGAACCCGTACCCTAAGCCGTACCCTAACCCTAACCCTAACCCTAAGCTACCCTTGACTGCTTCTGCCTCCAATAGATTTCCTAAGCACTAGTGTTTTAAGGAACAGGTTAAAAAGAGAATCCTAATGTGATTTCTTGATGACGGGTGTGTTCCTTATCTTCTCCTAGTGTCTAAACTCTTCTCCATGGCTGGACCCCCAAATAATATTCCTTGACGTGCTAAGGGGTATCTAGAGAGTGGGATAGGTTTAATAAATACCCTAACCCTAACGCATACCCTAACCCTAACCCCTACCCTAACCCTAACACGTACCCTAATCCTAACCCGTACCCTAAACTGAGCCCTAACCCTCAAACTAACCCTAACCCTAACCCTAACCCATACCCTATACCGTACCCGAAACCGTACCCGAACCCGTACCCTAAGCCTTACCCTAACAATAACCCTAACCCTATCCATAACTCTAAGCTACCCTTGACTGCTTCTGCCTCCAATAGATTTCCTAAGCACTAGTGTTTTAAGGAACAGGTTAAAAAGAGAATCCTAATGTGATTTCTTGATAATGGGTGTGTTCCTTATCTTCTCCTAGTGTCTAAACTCTTCTCCATGGCTGGACCACCAAATAATATTCCTTGACGTGCTAAGGGGTATCTAGAGAGTGGGATAGGTTTAATAACTACCCTTACCCTAACGCGTACCCTAACCCTAACCTCTACCTTATCCCTAACACGTACACTAATCCTAACCCGTAACCTAAACCGAGCCCTAACCCTCAAATTAACCCTAACACTAACCCTAACCCATACCCTACGCCGTACCCGAACCCGTACCCGAACCCGTACCCTAAGCCGTACCCTAACCCTAACCCTAACCCTAACCCTAACCCTAACCCTAAGCTACCCTTGACTGCTTCTGCCTCCAATAGATTTCCTAAGCACTAGTGTATTAAGGAACAGGTTAAAAAGAGAATCCTAATGTGATTTCAGGATAATGGGTGTGTTCCTTATCTTCTCCTAGTGTCTAAACTCTTCTCCATGGCTGGACTCCCAAATAATATTCCTTGACGTGCTAAGGGGTATCTAGAGAGTGGGATAGGTTTAATAACTACCCTAAGCTTAACGCGTACCCTAACCCTAACCCCTACCCTAACCCTAACACGAACCCTAATCCTAACCCGTGCCCTAAACCGAGCCCTAACCTTCAAACTAACCCTAACCCTAACCCTAACCCATACCCTACGCCGTACGCGAACCCGTACCCGAACCCGTACCCTAAGCCGTACCCTAACCCTAACCCTAACCCTAACCCTAACCCTAAGCTACCCTTGACTGCTTCTGCCTCCAATAGATTTCCTAAGCACTAGTGTTTTAAGGAACAGGTTAAAAAGAGAATCCTAATGTGATTTCAGGATAATGGGTGTGTTCCTTATCTTCTCCTAGTGTCTAAACTCTTCTCCATGGCTGGACCCCCAAATAATATTCCTTGACGTGCTAAGGGGTATCTAGAGAGTGGGATAGGTTTAATAACTACCCTAACCTTAACGTGTACCCTAACCCTAACCCCTACCCTAACCCTAACACGAACCCTAATATTAACCCGTGCCCTAAACCGAGCCCTAACCTTCAAACTAACCCTAACCCTAACCCTAACCCATACCCTACGCCGTACACGAACCCGTACCCGAACCCGTACCCTAAGCCGTACCCTAAACCTAACCCTAACCCTAACCCAAACCCTAAGCTACCCTTGACTGCTTCTGACTCCAATAGATTTCCTAAGCACTAGTGTTTTAAGGAACAGGTAAAAAAGAGAATCCTAATGTGATTTCTTGATAATGGGTGTGTTCTTTATCTTCTCCTAGTGTCTAAACTCTTCTCCATGGCTGGACACCCAAATAATATTCCTTGACGTGCTAAGGGGTATCTAGAGAGTGGGATAGTTTTAATAACTACCCTAACCCTAACGCGTACACTAACCCTAACACGTACCCTAACCCTAACCCCTACCCTAACCCGAACACGTACCCTAATCCTAACCCGTACCCTAAACCAAGCCCTAACCCTCAAACTAACCCTAATCCTAACCCTAACCCATACCATACGCCGTACCCGAACCCGTACCCGAACCCGTACACTAAGTCGTACCCTAAAGCTAACCCTAACCCTAACCCTAACCCTAACCCTAAGCTACCCTTGACTGCTTCTGCCTCCAATAGATTTCCTAAGCACTAGTGTTTTAAGGAACAGGTTAAAAAGAGAATCCTAATGTGATTTCTTGATGACGGGTGTGTTCCTTATCTTCTCCTAGTGTCTAAACTCTTCTCCATGGCTGGACACCCAAATAATATTCCTTGACGTGCTAAGGGGTATCTAGAGAGTGGGATAGGTTTAATAAATACCCTAACCCTAACGCATACCCTAACCCTAACCCCTACCCTAACCCTAACACGTACCCTAATCCTAACCCGTACCCTAAACCGAGCCCTAACCCTCAAACTAACCCTAACCCTAACCCTAACCCATACCCTATACCGTACCCGAACCCGTACCCTAAGCCTTACCCTAACAATAACCCTAACCCTATCCATAACTCTAAGCTACCCTTGACTGCTTCTGCCTCCAATAGATTTCCTAAGCACTAGTGTTTTAAGGAACAGGTTAAAAAGAGAATCCTAATGTGATTTCAGGATAATGGGTGTGTTCCTTATCTTCTCCTAGTGTCTAAACTCTTCTCCATGGCTGGACCCCCAAATAATATTCCTTGACGTGCTAAGGGGTATCTAGAGAGTGGGATAGGTTTAATAACTACCCTAACCTTAACGCGTACCCTAACCCTAACCCCTACCCTAACCCTAACACGAACCCTAATATTAACGCGTGCCCTAAACCGAGCCCTAACCTTCAAACTAACCCTAACCCTAACCCTAACCCATACCCTACGCCGTACACGAACCCGTACCCGAACCCGTACCCTAAGCCGTACCCTAAACCTAACCCTAACCCTAACCCTAACCCTAAGCTACCCTTGACTGCTTCTGCCTCCAATAGATTTCCTAAGCACTAGTGTTTTAAGGAACAGGTAAAAAAGAGAATCCTAATGTGATTTCTTGATAATGGGTGTGTTCTTTATCTTCTCCTAGTGTCTAAACTCTTCTCCATGGCTGGACACCCAAATAATATTCCTTGACGTGCTAAGGGGTATCTAGAGAGTGGGATAGGCTTAATAACTACCCTAACCCTAACGCGTACCCTAACCCTAACACGTACCCTAACCCTAACCCCTACCCTAACCCGAACACGTACCCTAATCCTAACCCGTACCCTAAACCAAGCCCTAACCCTCAAACTAACCCTAACCCTAACCCTAACCCATACCATACGCCGTACCCGAACCCGTACCCGAACCCGTACACTAAGTCGTACGCTAAAGCTAACCCTAACCCTAACCCTAACCCTAACCCTAAGCTACCCTTGACTGCTTCTGCCTCCAATAGATTTCCTAAGCACAAGTGTTTTAAGGAACAGGTTAAAAAGAGAATCCTAATGTGATTTCTTGATAATGGGTGTGTTCCTTATCTTCTCCTAGTGTCTAAACTCTTCTCCATGGCTGGACCCCCAAATAATATTCCTTGACGTGCTAAGGGGTATCTAGAGAGTGGGATAGGTTTAATAACTACCCTAACCCTAACGCGTACCATAACCCTAACCCCTACCCTAACCCTAACACGTACCCTAATCCTAAGCCGAAACCTAAACCGAGCCCTAACCTTCAAACTAACCCTAACCCTAACTCTAACCCATACCCTACGCCGTACACGAACCCGTACCCGAACCCGTACCCTATGCCGTACCCTAACTCTAGCCCTAACCCTAACCCTAACCCTAAGCTACCCTTGACTGCTTCTGCCTCCAATAGATTTCCTAAGCACTAGTGTTTTAAGGAACAGGTTAAAAAGAGAATCCTAATGTGATTTCTTGATAATGGGTGTGTTCCTTATCTTCTCCTAGTGTCTAAACTCTTCTCCATGGCTGGACACCCAAATAATATTCCTTGACGTGCTAAGGGGTATCTAGAGAGTGGGATAGGTTTAATAACTACCCTAACCCTAACGCGTACTCTAACCCTAACCCCTACCCTAACCCTAACACGTACCCTAATCCTAACCCGTACCCTAAACCGAGCCCTAACCCTCAAACTAACCCTAACCCTAACCCTAACCCATATCCTACGCCATACCCAAAACCGTACCCGAACCCGTACACGAACCCGTACCCTAAGCCGTACCCTAACCCTAACCCTAACCCTAAGCTACCCTTGACTGCTTCTGCCTCCAATAGATTTCCTAAGCACTAGTGTTTTAAGGAACAGGTTAAAAAGAGAATCCTAATGTGAATTCTTGATGACGGGTGTGTTCCTTATCTTCTCCTAGTGTCTAAACTCTTCTCCATGGCTGGACCCCCAAATAATATTCCTTGACGGGCTAAGGGGTATCTAGAGAGTGGGATAGGTTTAATAAATACCCTAACCCTAACGCATACCCTAACCCTAACCCCTACCCTAACCCTAACACGTACCCTAATCCTAAACCGTACCCTAAACCGAGCCCTAACCCTCAAACTAACCCTAACCCTAACCCTAACACATACCCTATACCGTACCCGAAACCGTACCCGAACCCGTACACTAAGCCTTACCCTAACAAAAACCCTAACCCTAACCATAACTCTAAGCTACCCTTGACTGCTTCTGCCTCCAATAGATTTCGTAAGCACTAGTGTTTTAAGGAACAGGTTAAAAAGAGAATCCTAATGTGATTTCTTGATAATGGGTGTGTTCCTTATCTTCTCCTAGTGTCTAAACTCTTCTCCATGGCTGGACCCCCAAATAATATTCCTTGACGTGCTAAGGGGTATCTAGAGAGTGGGATAGGTTTAATAACTACCCTTACCCTAAAGCGTAACCTAACCCTAACCTCTACCTTAACCCTAACACGTACACTAATCCTAACCCGTAACCTAAACCGAGCCCTAACCCTCAAATTAACCGTAACCCTAACCCTAACCCATACCCTACGCCGTACCCGAACCCGTACCCGAACCCGTACCCTAAGCCGTACCCTAAACCTAATCCTAACCCTAACCCTAACCCTAAGCTACCCTTGACTGCTTCTGCCTCCAATAGATTTCCTAAGCACTAGTGTATTAAGGAACAGGTTAAAAAGAGAATCCTAATGTGATTTCAGGATAATGGGTGTGTTCCTTATCTTCTCCTAGTGTCTAAACTCTTCTCCATGGCTGGACCCCCAAATAATATTCCTTGACGTGCTAAGGGGTATCTAGAGAGTGGGATAGGTTTAATAACTACCCTAAGCTTAACGCGTACCCTAACCCTAACCCCTACCCTAACCCTAACACGAACCCTAATCCTAACCCGTGCCCTAAACCGAGCCCTAACCTTCAAACTAACCCTAACCCTAACCCTAACCCATACCCTACGCCGTACGCGAACCCGTACCCGAACCCGTACCCTAAGCCGTACCCTAACCCTAACCCTAAACCTAACCCTAACCCTAAGCTACCCTTGACTGCTTCTGCCTCCAATAGATTTCCTAAGCACTAGTGTTTTAAGGAACAGGTTAAAAAGAGAATCCTAATGTGATTTCAGGATAATGGGTGTGTTCCTTATCTTCTCCTAGTGTCTAAACTCTTCTCCATGGCTGGACCCCCAAATAATATTCCTTGACGTGCTAAGGGGTATCTAGAGAGTGGGATAGGTTTAATAACTACCCTAACCTTAACGCGTACCCTAACCCTAACCCCTACCCTAACCCTAACACGAACTCTAATATTAACCCGTGCCCTAAACCGAGCCCTAACCTTCAAACTAACCCTAACCCTAACCCTAACCCATACCCTACGCCGTACACGAACCCGTACACGAACCCGTACCCTAAGCCGTACCCTAAACCTAACCCTAACCCTAACCCTAACCCTAAGCTACCCTTGACTGCTTCTGCCTCCAATAGATTTCCTAAGCACTAGTGTTTTAAGGAACAGGTTAAAAAGAGAATCCTAATGTGATTTCTTGATAATGGGTGTGTTCCTTATCTTCTCATAGTGTCTAAACTCTTCTCCATGGCTGGACACCCAAATAATATTCCTTGACGTGCTAAGGGGTATCTAGAGAGTGGGATAGGTTTAATAACTACCCTAACCCTAACGCGTACCCTAACCCTAACACGTACCCTAACCCTAACCCCTACCCTAACCCTAACACGTACCCTAATCCTAACCCGTACCCTAAACAAAGCCCTAACCCTCAAACTAACCCTAACCCTAACCCTAACCCATACCATACGCCGTACCCGAACCCGTACCCGAACCCGTACACTAAGTCGTACCCTAAAGCTAACCCTAACCCTAACCCTAACCCTAACCCTAAGCTACCCTTGACTGCTTCTGCCTCCAATAGATTTCCTAAGCACAAGTGTTTTAAGGAACAGGTTAAAAAGAGAATCCTAATGTGATTTCTTGATAATGGGTGTGTTCCTTATCTTCTCCTAGTGTCTAAACTCTTCTCCATGGCTGGACCCCCAAATAATATTCCTTGACGTGCTAAGGGGTATCTAGAGAGTGGGATAGGTTTAATAACTACCCTAACCCTAACGCGTACCATAACCCTAACCCCTACCCTAACCCTAACACGTACCCTAATCCTAAGCCGAAACCTAAACCGAGCCCTAACCTTCAAACTAACCCTAACCCTAACTCTAACCCATACCCTACGCCGTACACGAACCCGTACCCGAACCCGTACCCTATGCCGTACCCTAACTCTAGCCCTAACCCTAACCCTAACCCTAAGCCACCCTTGACTGCTTCTGCCTCCAATAGATTTCCTAAGCACTAGTGTTTTAAGGAACAGGTTAAAAAGAGAATCCTAATGTGATTTCTTGATAATGGGTGTGTTCCTTATCTTCTCCTAGTGTCTAAACTCTTCTCCATGGCTGGACCCCCAAATAATATTCCTTGACGTGCTAAAGGGTATCTAGAGAGTGGGATAGGTTTAATAACTACCCTAAACCTAACGCGTACTCTAACCCTAACCCCTACCCTAACCCTAACACGTACCCTAATCCTAACCCGTACCCTAAACCGAGCCCTAACCCTCAAACTAACCCTAACCCTAACCCTAACACATATCCTACGCCATACCCAAAACCGTACCCGAACCCGTACCCGAACCCGTACCCTAAGCCGTACCCTAACCCTAACCCTAACCCTAAGCTACCCTTGACTGCTTCTGCCTCCAATAGATTTCCTAAGCACTAGTGTTTTAAGGAACAGGTTAAAAAGAGAATCCTAATGTGATTTCTTGATGACGGGTGTGTTCCTTATCTTCTCCTAGTGTCTAAACTCTTCTCCATGGCTGGACCCCCAAATAATATTCCTTGACGTGCTAAGGGGTATCTAGAGAGTGGGATAGGTTTAATAAATACCCTAACCCTAACGCATACCCTAACCCTAACCCCTACCCTAACCCTAACACGTACCCTAATCCTAACCCGTACCCTAAACCGAGCCCTAACCCTCAAACTAACCCTAACCCTAACCCTAACCCATACCCTATACCGTACCCGAAACCGTACCCGAACCCGTACCCTAAGCCTTACCCTAACAATAACCCTAACCCTATCCATAACTCTAAGCTACCCTTGACTGCTTCTGCCTCCAATAGATTTCCTAAGCACTAGTGTTTTAAGGAACAGGTTAAAAAGAGAATCCTAATGTGATTTCTTGATAATGGGTGTGTTCCTTATCTTCTCCTAGTGTCTAAACTCTTCTCCATGGCTGGACCACCAAATAATATTCCTTGACGTGCTAAGGGGTATCTAGAGAGTGGGATAGGTTTAATAACTACCCTTACCCTAACGCGTACCCTAACCCTAACCTCTACCTTATCCCTAACACGTACACTAATCCTAACCCGTAACCTAAACCGAGCCCTAACCCTCAAATTAACCCTAACACTAACCCTAACCCATACCCTACGCCGTACCCGAACCCGTACCCGAACCCGTACCCTAAGCCGTACCCTAACCCTAACCCTAACCCTAACCCTAACCCTAAGCTACCCTTGACTGCTTCTGCCTCCAATAGATTTCCTAAGCACTAGTGTATTAAGGAACAGGTTAAAAAGAGAATCCTAATGTGATTTCAGGATAATGGGTGTGTTCCTTATCTTCTCCTAGTGTCTAAACTCTTCTCCATGGCTGGACCCCCAAATAATATTCCTTGACGTGCTAAGGGGTATCTAGAGAGTGGGATAGGTTTAATAACTACCCTAAGCTTAACGCGTACCCTAACCCTAACCCCTACCCTAACCCTAACACGAACCCTAATCCTAACCCGTGCCCTAAACCGAGCCCTAAACTTCAAACTAACCCTAACCCTAACTCTAACCCATACCCTACGCCGTACACGAACCCGTACCCGAACCCGTACCCTATGCCGTACCCTAACTCTAGCCCTAACCCTAACCCTAACCCTAAGCCACCCTTGACTGCTTCTGCCTCCAATAGATTTCCTAAGCACTAGTGTTTTAAGGAACAGGTTAAAAAGAGAATCCTAATGTGATTTCTTGATAATGGGTGTGTTCCTTATCTTCTCCTAGTGTCTAAACTCTTCTCCATGGCTGGACCCCCAAATAATATTCCTTGACGTGCTAAAGGGTATCTAGAGAGTGGGATAGGTTTAATAACTACCCTAAACCTAACGCGTACTCTAACCCTAACCCCTACCCTAACCCTAACACGTACCCTAATCCTAACCCGTACCCTAAACCGAGCCCTAACCCTCAAACTAACCCTAACCCTAACCCTAACCCATATCCTACGCCATACCCAAAACCGTACCCGAACCCGTACCCGAACCCGTACCCTAAGCCGTACCCTAACCCTAACCCTAACCCTAAGCTACCCTTGACTGCTTCTGCCTCCAATAGATTTCCTAAGCACTAGTGTTTTAAGGAACAGGTTAAAAAGAGAATCCTAATGTGATTTCTTGATGACGGGTGTGTTCCTTATCTTCTCCTAGTGTCTAAACTCTTCTCCATGGCTGGACCCCCAAATAATATTCCTTGACGTGCTAAGGGGTATCTAGAGAGTGGGATAGGTTTAATAAATACCCTAACCCTAACGCATACCCTAACCCTAACCCCTACCCTAACCCTAACACGTACCCTAATCCTAACCCGTACCCTAAACTGAGCCCTAACCCTCAAACTAACCCTAACCCTAACCCTAACCCATACCCTATACCGTACCCGAAACCGTACCCGAACCCGTACCCTAAGCCTTACCCTAACAATAACCCTAACCCTATCCATAACTCTAAGCTACCCTTGACTGCTTCTGCCTCCAATAGATTTCCTAAGCACTAGTGTTTTAAGGAACAGGTTAAAAAGAGAATCCTAATGTGATTTCTTGATAATGGGTGTGTTCCTTATCTTCTCCTAGTGTCTAAACTCTTCTCCATGGCTGGACCACCAAATAATATTCCTTGACGTGCTAAGGGGTATCTAGAGAGTGGGATAGGTTTAATAACTACCCTTACCCTAACGCGTACCCTAACCCTAACCTCTACCTTATCCCTAACACGTACACTAATCCTAACCCGTAACCTAAACCGAGCCCTAACCCTCAAATTAACCCTAACACTAACCCTAACCCATACCCTACGCCGTACCCGAACCCGTACCCGAACCCGTACCCTAAGCCGTACCCTAACCCTAACCCTAACCCTAACCCTAACCCTAACCCTAAGCTACCCTTGACTGCTTCTGCCTCCAATAGATTTCCTAAGCACTAGTGTATTAAGGAACAGGTTAAAAAGAGAATCCTAATGTGATTTCAGGATAATGGGTGTGTTCCTTATCTTCTCCTAGTGTCTAAACTCTTCTCCATGGCTGGACCCCCAAATAATATTCCTTGACGTGCTAAGGGGTATCTAGAGAGTGGGATAGGTTTAATAACTACCCTAAGCTTAACGCGTACCCTAACCCTAACCCCTACCCTAACCCTAACACGAACCCTAATCCTAACCCGTGCCCTAAACCGAGCCCTAACCTTCAAACTAACCCTAACCCTAACCCTAACCCATACCCTACGCCGTACGCGAACCCGTACCCGAACCCGTACCCTAAGCCGTACCCTAACCCTAACCCTAACCCTAACCCTAACCCTAAGCTACCCTTGACTGCTTCTGCCTCCAATAGATTTCCTAAGCACTAGTGTTTTAAGGAACAGGTTAAAAAGAGAATCCTAATGTGATTTCAGGATAATGGGTGTGTTCCTTATCTTCTCCTAGTGTCTAAACTCTTCTCCATGGCTGGACCCCCAAATAATATTCCTTGACGTGCTAAGGGGTATCTAGAGAGTGGGATAGGTTTAATAACTACCCTAACCTTAACGTGTACCCTAACCCTAACCCCTACCCTAACCCTAACACGAACCCTAATATTAACCCGTGCCCTAAACCGAGCCCTAACCTTCAAACTAACCCTAACCCTAACCCTAACCCATACCCTACGCCGTACACGAACCCGTACCCGAACCCGTACCCTAAGCCGTACCCTAAACCTAACCCTAACCCTAACCCAAACCCTAAGCTACCCTTGACTGCTTCTGACTCCAATAGATTTCCTAAGCACTAGTGTTTTAAGGAACAGGTAAAAAAGAGAATCCTAATGTGATTTCTTGATAATGGGTGTGTTCTTTATCTTCTCCTAGTGTCTAAACTCTTCTCCATGGCTGGACACCCAAATAATATTCCTTGACGTGCTAAGGGGTATCTAGAGAGTGGGATAGTTTTAATAACTACCCTAACCCTAACGCGTACACTAACCCTAACACGTACCCTAACCCTAACCCCTACCCTAACCCGAACACGTACCCTAATCCTAACCCGTACCCTAAACCAAGCCCTAACCCTCAAACTAACCCTAATCCTAACCCTAACCCATACCATACGCCGTACCCGAACCCGTACCCGAACCCGTACACTAAGTCGTACCCTAAAGCTAACCCTAACCCTAACCCTAACCCTAACCCTAAGCTACCCTTGACTGCTTCTGCCTCCAATAGATTTCCTAAGCACTAGTGTTTTAAGGAACAGGTTAAAAAGAGAATCCTAATGTGATTTCTTGATGACGGGTGTGTTCCTTATCTTCTCCTAGTGTCTAAACTCTTCTCCATGGCTGGACACCCAAATAATATTCCTTGACGTGCTAAGGGGTATCTAGAGAGTGGGATAGGTTTAATAAATACCCTAACCCTAACGCATACCCTAACCCTAACCCCTACCCTAACCCTAACACGTACCCTAATCCTAACCCGTACCCTAAACCGAGCCCTAACCCTCAAACTAACCCTAACCCTAACCCTAACCCATACCCTATACCGTACCCGAACCCGTACCCTAAGCCTTACCCTAACAATAACCCTAACCCTATCCATAACTCTAAGCTACCCTTGACTGCTTCTGCCTCCAATAGATTTCCTAAGCACTAGTGTTTTAAGGAACAGGTTAAAAAGAGAATCCTAATGTGATTTCAGGATAATGGGTGTGTTCCTTATCTTCTCCTAGTGTCTAAACTCTTCTCCATGGCTGGACCCCCAAATAATATTCCTTGACGTGCTAAGGGGTATCTAGAGAGTGGGATAGGTTTAATAACTACCCTAACCTTAACGCGTACCCTAACCCTAACCCCTACCCTAACCCTAACACGAACCCTAATATTAACGCGTGCCCTAAACCGAGCCCTAACCTTCAAACTAACCCTAACCCTAACCCTAACCCATACCCTACGCCGTACACGAACCCGTACCCGAACCCGTACCCTAAGCCGTACCCTAAACCTAACCCTAACCCTAACCCTAACCCTAAGCTACCCTTGACTGCTTCTGCCTCCAATAGATTTCCTAAGCACTAGTGTTTTAAGGAACAGGTAAAAAAGAGAATCCTAATGTGATTTCTTGATAATGGGTGTGTTCTTTATCTTCTCCTAGTGTCTAAACTCTTCTCCATGGCTGGACACCCAAATAATATTCCTTGACGTGCTAAGGGGTATCTAGAGAGTGGGATAGGCTTAATAACTACCCTAACCCTAACGCGTACCCTAACCCTAACACGTACCCTAACCCTAACCCCTACCCTAACCCGAACACGTACCCTAATCCTAACCCGTACCCTAAACCAAGCCCTAACCCTCAAACTAACCCTAACCCTAACCCTAACCCATACCATACGCCGTACCCGAACCCGTACCCGAACCCGTACACTAAGTCGTACGCTAAAGCTAACCCTAACCCTAACCCTAACCCTAACCCTAAGCTACCCTTGACTGCTTCTGCCTCCAATAGATTTCCTAAGCACAAGTGTTTTAAGGAACAGGTTAAAAAGAGAATCCTAATGTGATTTCTTGATAATGGGTGTGTTCCTTATCTTCTCCTAGTGTCTAAACTCTTCTCCATGGCTGGACCCCCAAATAATATTCCTTGACGTGCTAAGGGGTATCTAGAGAGTGGGATAGGTTTAATAACTACCCTAACCCTAACGCGTACCATAACCCTAACCCCTACCCTAACCCTAACACGTACCTTAATCCTAAGCCGAAACCTAAACCGAGCCCTAACCTTCAAACTAACCCTAACCCTAACTCTAACCCATACCCTACGCCGTACACGAACCCGTACCCGAACCCGTACCCTATGCCGTACCCTAACTCTAGCCCTAACCCTAACCCTAACCCTAAGCTACCCTTGACTGCTTCTGCCTCCAATAGATTTCCTAAGCACTAGTGTTTTAAGGAACAGGTTAAAAAGAGAATCCTAATGTGATTTCTTGATAATGGGTGTGTTCCTTATCTTCTCCTAGTGTCTAAACTCTTCTCCATGGCTGGACACCCAAATAATATTCCTTGACGTGCTAAGGGGTATCTAGAGAGTGGGATAGGTTTAATAACTACCCTAACCCTAACGCGTACCCTAACCCTAACCCCTACCCTAACCCTAACACGTACCCTAATCCTAACCCGTACACTAAACCGAGCCCTAACCCTCAAACTAACCCTAACCCTAACCCTAACCCATATCCTACGCCATACCCAAACCCGTACCCGAACCCGTACCCGAAACCGTGCCCTAAGCCGTACCCTAACCCTAACCCTAACCCTAAGCTACCCTTGACTGCTTCTGCCTCCAATAGATTTCCTAAGCACTAGTGTTTTAAGGAACAGGTTAAAAAGAGAATCCTAATGTGATTTCTTGATAATGGGTGTGTTCCTTATCTTCTCCTAGTGTCTAAACACTTCTCCATGGCTGGACCCCCAAATAATATTCCTTGACGTGCTAAGGGGTATCTAGAGAGTGGGATAGGTTTAATAACTACCCTTACCCTAACGCGTACCCTAACCCTAACCTCTACCTTAACCCTAACACGTACACTAATCCTAACCCGTAACCTAAACCGAGCCCTAACCCTCAAATTAACCCTAACCCTAACCCTAACCCATACCCTACGCCGTACCCGAACCCGTACCCGAACCCGTACCCTAAGCCGTACCCTAAACCTAACCCTAACCCTAACCCTAACCCTAAGGTACCCTTGACTGCTTCTGCCTCCAATAGATTTCCTAAGCACTAGTGTATTAAGGAACAGGTTAAAAAGAGAATCCTAATGTGATTTCAGGATAATGGGTGTGTTCCTTATCTTCTCCTAGTGTCTAAATTCTTCTCCATGGCTGGACCCCCAAATAATATTCCTTGACGTGCTAAGGGGTATCTAGAGAGTGGGATAGGTTTAATAACTACCCTAACCTTAACGCGTAACCTAACCCTAACCCCTACCCTAACCCTAACACGAACCCTAATATTAACCCGTGCCCTAAACCGAGCCCTAACCTTCAAACTAACCCTAACCCTAACCCTAACCCATACCCTACGCCGTACACGAACCCGTACCCGAACCCGTACCCTAAGCCGTACCCTAAACCTAACCCTAACCCTAACCCTAACCCTAAGCAACCCTTGACTGCTTCTGCCTCCAATAGATTTCCACAGCACTAGTGTTTTAAGGAACAGGTAAAAAAGAGAATCCTAATGTGATTTCTTGATAATGGGTGTGTTCTTTATCTTCTCCTAGTGTCTAAACTCTTCTCCATGGCTGGACACCCAAATAATATTCCTTGACGTGCTAAGGGGTATCTAGAGAGTGGGATAGGTTTAATAACTACCCTAACCCTAACGCGTACCCTAACCCTAACACGTACCCTAACCCTAACCCCTACCCTAACCCGAACACGTACACTAATCCTAACCCGTACCCTAAACCAAGGCCTAACCCTCAAACTAACCCTAACCCTAACCCTAACCCATACCATACGCCGTACCCGAACCCGTACACTAAGTCGTACCCTAAAGCTAACCCTAACCCTAACCCTAACCCTAACCCTAAGCTACCCTTGACTGCTTCTGCCTCCAATAGATTTCCTAAGCACAAGTGTTTTAAGGAACAGGATAGAAAGAGAATCCTAATGTGATTTCTTGATAATGGGTGTGTTCCTTATCTTCTCCTAGTGTCTAAACTCTTCTGCATGGCTGGACCCCCAAATAATATTCCTTGACGTGCTAAGGGGTATCTAGAGAGTGGGATAGGTTTAATAACTACCCTAACCCTAACGCGTACCATAACCCTAACCCCTACCCTAACCCTAACACGTACCCTAATCCTAAGCCGAAACCTAAACCGAGCCCTAACCTTCAAACTAACCCTAACCCTAACTCTAACACATACCCTACGCCGTACACGAACCCGTACCCGAACCCGTACCCTATGCCGTACCCTAACTCTAGCCCTAACCCTAACCCTAACCCTAAGCTACCCTTGACTGCTTCTGCCTCCAATAGATTTCCTAAGCACTAGTGTTTTAAGGAACAGGTTAAAAAGAGAATCCTAATGTGATTTCTTGATAATGGGTGTGTTCCTTATCTTCTCCTAGTGTCTAAACTCTTCTCCATGGCTGGACCCCCAAATAATATTCCTTGACGTGCTAAGGGGTATCTAGAGAGTGGGAGAGGTTTAATAACTACCCTAACCCTAACGCGTACCCTAACCCTAACACGTACCCTAATCCTAACCCGTACCCTAAACCGAGCCCTAACCCTCAAACTAACCCTAACCCTAACCCTAACCCATACCCTACGCCGTACACGAACCCGTACCCGAACCCGTACCCTAAGCCGTACCCTAACCCTAACCCTAACCCTAACCCTAACCCTAAGCTACCCTTGACTGCTTCTGCCTCCAATAGATTTTCTAAGCATTAGTGTTTTAAGGAACAGGTAAAAAAGAGAATCCTAATGTGATTTCTTGATAATGGGTGTGTTCCTTATCTTCTCCTAGTGTCTAAACTCTTCTCCATGGCTGGACACCCAAATAATATTCCTTGACGTGCTAAGGGGTATCTAGAGAGTGGGATAGGTTTAATAACTACCCTAACCCTAACGCGTACCCTAACCCTAACACGTACCCTAAGCCTAACCCCTACCCTAACCCGAACACGTACCCTAATCCTAACCCGTACCCTAAAACAAGACCTAACCCTCAAACTAACCCTAACCCTAACCCTAACCCATACCATACGCCGTACCCGAACCCGTACCCGAACCCTTACACTAAGCCGTACCCTAAAGCTAACCCTAACCCTAACCCTAACCCTAACCCTAAGCTACAGTTGACTGCTTCTGCCTCCAATAGATTTCCTAAGCACTAGTGTTTTAAGGAACAGGTTAAAAAGAGAATCCTAATGTGATTTCTTGATAATGGGTGTGTTCCTTATCTTCTCCTAGTGTCTAAACTCTTCTCCATGGCTGGACACCCAAATAATATTCCTTGACGTGCTAAGGGGTATCTAGAGAGTGGGATAGGTTTAATAACTACCCTAATCCTAACGCGTACCCTAACCCTAACCCCTACCCTAACCCTAACACGTACCCTAATCCTAACCCGAAACCTAAACCGAGCCCTAACCTTCAAACTAACCCTAACCCTAACTCTAACCCATACCCTACGCCGTACACGAACCCGTACCCGAACCCGTACCCTAAGCCGTACCCTAACACTAACCCTAACCCTAACCCTAACCCTAAGCTACCCTTGACTGCTTCTGCCTCTAATAGATTTCCTAAGCACTAGTGTTTTAAGGAACAGGTTAAAAAGAGAATCCTAATGTGATTTCTTGATAATGGGTGTGTTCCTTATCTTCTCCTAGTGTCTAAACTCTTCTCCATGGCTGGACACCCAAATAATATTCCTTGACGTGCTAAGGGGAATCTAGAGAGTGGGATAGGTTTAATAACTACCCTAACCCTAACGCGTACTCTAACCCTAACCCCTACCATAACCCTAACACGTTCCCTAATCCTAACCCGTACCCTAAACCGAGCCCTAACCCTCAAACTAACCCTAACCCTAACCCTAACCCATATCCTACGCCATACCCAAAACCGTACCCGAACCCGTACCCGAACCCGTACCCTAAGCCGTACCCTAACCCTAACCCTAACCCTAAGCTACCCTTGACTGCTTCTGCCTCCAATAGATTTCCTAAGCACTAGTGTTTTAAGGAACAGGTTAAAAAGAGAATCCTAATGTGATTTCTTGATAATGGGTGTGTTCCTTATCTTCTCTAGTGTCTAAACTCTTCTCCATGGCTGGACCCCCAAATAATATTCCTTGACGTGCTAAGGGGTATCTAGAGAGTGGGATAGGTTTAATAAATACCCTAACCCTAACGTATACCCTAACCCTAACCACTACCCTAACCCTAACACGTACCCTAATCCTAACCCGTACCCTAAACCGAGCCCTAACCCTCAAACTAACCCTAACCCTAACCCTAACCCATACCCTACGCCGTACACGAACCCGTACCCGAACCCGTACCCTAAGCCGTACCCTAACCCTAACCCTAACCCTAACCCTAACCCTAAGCTACCCTTGACTGCTTCTGCCTCCAATAGATTTTCTAAGCACTAGTGTATTAAGGAACAGGTAAAAAAGAGAATCCTAATGTGATTTCTTGATAATGGGTGTGTTCCTTATCTTCTCCTAGTGTCTAAACTCTTCTCCATGGCTGGACACCCAAATAATATTCCTTGACGTGCTAAGGGGTATCTAGAGAGTGGGATAGGTTTAATAACTACCCTAACCCTAACGCGTACCCTAACCCTAACACGTACCCTAAGCCTAACCCCTACCCTAACCCGAACACGTACCCTAATCCTAACCCGTACCCTAAAACAAGACCTAACCCTCAAACTAACCCTAACCCTAACCCTAACCCATACCATACGCCGTACCCGAACCCGTA
Organism: Eschrichtius robustus; assembly: GCF_028021215.1. Lineage (NCBI taxonomy): Eukaryota > Metazoa > Chordata > Mammalia > Artiodactyla > Eschrichtiidae > Eschrichtius > Eschrichtius robustus. The sequence goes on from NW_027175276.1 coordinate 441,324, forward strand.
CCCGAACCCTTACACTAAGCCGTACCCTAAAGCTAACCCTAACCCTAACCCTAACCCTAACCCTAAGCTACAGTTGACTGCTTCTGCCTCCAATAGATTTCCTAAGCACTAGTGTTTTAAGGAACAGGTTAAAAAGAGAATCCTAATGTGATTTCTTGATAATGGGTGTGTTCCTTATCTTCTCCTAGTGTCTAAACTCTTCTCCATGGCTGGACACCCAAATAATATTCCTTGACGTGCTAAGGGGTATCTAGAGAGTGGGATAGGTTTAATAACTACCCTAATCCTAACGCGTACCCTAACCCTAACACCTACCCTAACCCTAACACGTACCCTAATCCTAACCCGAAACCTAAACCGAGCCCTAACCTTCAAACTAACCCTAACCCTAACTCTAACCCATACCCTACGCCGTACACGAACCCGTACCCGAACCCGTACCCTAAGCCGTACCCTAACACTAACCCTAACCCTAACCCTAACCCTAAGCTACCCTTGACTGCTTCTGCCTCTAATAGATTTCCTAAGCACTAGTGTTTTAAGGAACAGGTTAAAAAGAGAATCCTAATGTGATTTCTTGATAATGGGTGTGTTCCTTATCTTCTCCTAGTGTCTAAACTCTTCTCCATGGCTGGACACCCAAATAATATTCCTTGACGTGCTAAGGGGTATCTAGAGAGTGGGATAGGTTTAATAACTACCCTAACCCTAACGCGTACTCTAACCCTAACCCCTACCATAACCCTAACACGTACCCTAATCCTAACCCGTACCCTAAACCGAGCCCTAACCCTCAAACTAACCCTAACCCTAACCCTAACCCATATCCTACGCCATACCCAAAACCGTACCCGAACCCGTACCCGAACCCGTACCCTAAGCCGTACCCTAACCCTAACCCTAACCCTAAGCTACCCTTGACTGCTTCTGCCTCCAATAGATTTCCTAAGCACTAGTGTTTTAAGGAACAGGTTAAAAAGAGAATCCTAATGTGATTTCTTGATAATGGGTGTGTTCCTTATCTTCTCTAGTGTCTAAACTCTTCTCCATGGCTGGACCCCCAAATAATATTCCTTGACGTGCTAAGGGGTATCTAGAGAGTGGGATAGGTTTAATAAATACCCTAACCCTAACGCATACCCTAACCCTAACCCCTACCCTAACCCTAACACGTACCCTAATCCTAACCCGTACCCTAAACCGAGCCCTAACCCTCAAACTAACCCTAACCCTAACCCTAACCCATACCCTATACCGTACCCGAACCCGTACCCGAACCCTTACCCTAACAATAACCCTAACCCTAACCCTAACCCTAAGCTATCCTTGACTGCTTCTGCCTCCAATAGATTTCCTAAGCACTAGTGTATTAAGGAACAGGTTAAAAAGAGAATCCTAATGTGATTTCAGGATAATGGGTGTGTTCCTTATCTTCTCCTAGTGTCTAAACTCTTCTCCATGGCTGGACCCCCAAATAATATTCCTTGACGTGCTAAGGGGTATCTAGAGAATGGGATAGGTTTAATAACTACCCTAACCCTAACGCGTACCCTAACCCTAACCCCTACCCTAACCCTAACACGAACCCTAATCCTAACCCGTGCCCTAAACCGAGCCCTAACCTTCAAAGTAACCCTAACCCTAACCCTAACCCATACCCTACGCCGTACCCGAACCCGGACCCGAACACGTACCCTAAGCCGTACCCTAACCCTAACCCTAACCCTAACCCTAAGCTACCCTTGACTGCTTCTGCCTCCAATAGATTTCCTAAGCACTAGTGTTTTAAGGAACAGGTTAAAAAGAGAATCCTAATGTGATTTCTTGATAATGGGTGTATTCCTTATCTTCTCCTAGTGTCTAAACTCTTCTCCATGGCTGGACCCCCAAATAATATTCCTTGACGTGCTAAGGGGTATCTAGAGAGTGGGATAGGTTTAATAAATACCCTAACCCTAACGCGTACCCTAACCCTAACCCCTACCATAACCTTAACACGAACCCTAATCCTAAACCGTACCCCAAACCGAGCCCTAACCTTCAAACTAACCCTAACCCTAACCCATACCCTACGCCGTACACGAACCTGTATCCGAACCCGTACCCTAAGCCGTACCCTAACCCTAACCCTAACCCTAACCCTAACCCTAAGCTACCCTTGACTGCTTCTGCCTCCAATAGATTTCCTAAGCACTAGTGTTTTAAGGAACAGGTTAAAAAGAGAATCCTAATGTGATTTCTTGATAATGGGTGTATTCCTTATCTTCTCCTAGTGTCTAAACTCTTCTCCATGGCTGGACCCCCAAATAATATTCCTTGACGTGCTAAGGGGTATCTAGAGAGTGGGATAGGTTTAATAACTACCCTAACCCTAACGCGTACCCTAACCCTAACCCCTACCATAACCTTAACACGAACCCTAATCCTAAACCGTACGCTAAACCGAGCCCTAACCTTCAAACTAACCCTAACCCTAACCCATACCCTACGCCGTACACGAACCCGTACCCGAACCCGTACCCTAAGCCGTACCCTAACCCTAACCCTAACCCTAACCCTAACCCTAACCCTAAGCTACCCTTGGCTGCTTCTGCCTCCAATAGATTTCCTAAGCACTAGTGTTTTAAGGAACAGGTTAAAAAGAGAATCCTAATGTGATTTCTTGATAATGGGTGTGTTCCTTATCTTCTCCTAGTGTCTAAACTCTTCTCCATGGCTGGACCCCCAAATAATATTCCTTGACGTGCGAAGGGGTATCTAGAGAGTGGGATAGGTTTAATAACTACCCTAACCCTAACGCGTACCCTAACCCTAACACGTACCCTAACCCTAACCCCTACCCTAACCCGAACACGTACCCTAATCCTAACCCGTACCCTAATTCAAGCCCTAACCCTCAAACTAACCCTAACCCTAACACTAACCCATACCATACGCCGTATCCGAACCCGTACCCGAAACCGTACCCTAAGCCGTACCCTAAAGCTAACCCTAACCCTAACCCTAACCCTAAACCTAAGCTACCCTTGACTGCTTCTGCCTCCAATAGATTTCCTAAGCACTAGTGTTTTAGGAACAGGTTAAAAAGAGAATCCTAATGTGATTTCTTGATAATGGGTGTGTTCCTTATCTTCTCCTAGTGTCTAAACTCTTCTCCATGGCTGGACACCCAAATAATATTCCTTGACGTGCTAAGGGGTATCTAGAGAGTGGGATAGGTTTAATAACTAACCTAACCCTAACGCGTACCCTAAACCTAACCCCTACCCTAACCCTAACACGTACCCTAATCCTAACCCGTAACCTAAACCGAGCCCTAACCCTCAAACTAACCCTAACCCTAACCCTAACCCATACCCTACGCCGTACCCGAAACCATACCCAAACCCGTACCCTAACCCTAACCCTAACCCTAACCCTAACCCTAACCCTAAGCTACCCTTGACTGCTTCTGCCTCCAATAGATTTCCTAAGCACTAGTGTTTTAAGGAACAGGTTAAAAAGAGAATCCTAATGTGATTTCAGGATAATGGGTGTGTTCCTTATCTTCTCCTAGTGTCTAAACTCTTCTCCATGGCTGGACCCCCAAATAATATTCCTTGACGTGCTAAGGGGTATCTAGAGAATGGGATAGGTTTAATAACTACCCTAACCCTAACGCGTACCCTAACCCTAACCCCTACCCTAACCCTAACACGAACCCTAATCCTAACCCGTGCCCTAAACCGAGCCCTAACCTTCAAACTAACCCTAACCCTAACCCTAACCCATACCCTACGCCGTACACGAACCCGTAACCGAACCCGTACCCTAAGCCGTACCCTAACCCTAACCCTAACCCTAACCCTAACCCTAAGCTACCCTTGACTGCTTCTGCCTCCAATAGATTTCCTAAGCACTAGTGTTTTAAGGAACAGGTTAAAAAGAGAATCCTAATGTGATTTCTTGATAATGGGTGTATTCCTTATCTTCTCCTAGTGTCTAAACTCTTCTCCATGGCTGGACCCCCAAATAATATTCCTTGACGTGCTAAGGGGTATCTAGAGAGTGGGATAGGTTTAATAACTACCCTAACCCTAACGCGTACCCTAACCCTAACCCCTACCCTCACCTTACACGTACCCTAATCCTAACCCGTACCCTAAACCGAGCCCTAACCCTCAAACTAACCCTAACCCTAACCCTAACCCATATCCTACGCCATACCCAAACCCGTACCCGAACCGGTACCCGAACCCGTACCCTAAGCCATACCCTAACCGAAACCCTAACCCTAAGCTACCCTTGACTGCTTCTGCCTCCAATAGATTTCCTAAGCACTAGTGTTTTAAGGAACAGGTTAAAAAGAGAATCCTAATGTGATTTCTTGATAATGGGTGTGTTCCTTATCTTCTCCTAGTGTCTAAACTCTTCTCCATGGCTGGACCCCCAAATAATATTCCTTGACGTGCTAAGGGGTATCTAGAGAGTGGGATAGGTTTAATAACTACCCTAACCCTAACGCATACCCTAACCCTAACCTCTACCCTAAACCTAACACGTACACTAATCCTAACCCGTACCCTAAACCGAGCCCTAACCCTCAAACTAACCCTAACCCTAACCCTAACCCATACCCTACGCCGTACCCGAACCCGTACCCGAACCCGTACCCGAACCCGTACCCTAAGCCGTACCCTAAACCTTACCCTAACCCTAACCCTAACCCTAAGCTACCCTTGACTGCTTCTGCCTCCAATAGATTTCTTAAGCACTAGTGTATTAAGGAACAGGTTAAAAAGTGAATCCTAATGTGATTTCTTGATAATGGGTGTTTTCCTTATCTTCTCCTAGTGTCTAAACTCTTCTCCATGGCTGGACACCCAAATAATATTCCTTGACGTGCTAAGGGGTATCTAGAGAGTGGGATAGGTTTAATAACTACCCTAACCCTAACGCGTACCCTAACCCTAACACGTACCCTAATCCTAACCCGTACCCTAAACCGAGCCCTAACCCTCAAACTAACCCTAACCCTAACCCTAACCCATACCCTACGCCGTACCCGAACCCGTACCCGAACCCGTACCCTAAGCCGTACCCTAAAGCTAACCCTAACCCTAACCCTAACCCTAACCCTAAGCTACCCTTGACTGCTTCTGCCTCCAATAGATTTCCTAAGCACTAGTGTTTTAAGGAACAGGTTAAAAAGAGAATCCTAATGTGATTTCTTGATAATGGGTGTGTTCCTTATCTTCTCCTAGTGTCTAAACTCTTCTCCATGGCTGGACCCCCAAATAATATTCCTTGACGTGCTAAGGGTTATCTAGAGAGTGGGATAGGTTTAATAACTACCCTAACCCTAACGCGTACCCTAACCCTAACCGCTACCCTAACCCTAAGACGTACCCTAATCCTAACCCGTAACCTAAACCGAGCCCTAACCCTCAAACTAACCCTAACCCTAAACCTAACCCATACCCTACGCCGTACCCGAACCCGTACCCGAACCCTTACCCGAACCCGTACCCTAAGCCGTAGCCTAACCCTAACCCTAACCCTAAGCTACCCTTGACTGCTTCTGCCTCCAATAGATTTCCTAAGCACTAGTGTTTTAAGGAACAGGTTAAAAAGAGAATCCTAATGTGATTTCTTGATAATGGGTGTGTTCCTTATCTTCTCCTAGTGTCTAAACTCTTCTCCATGGCTGGACCCCCAAATAATATTCCTTGACGTGCTAAGGGGTATCTAGAGAGTGGGATAGGTTTAATAACTACCCTAACCCTAACGCGTACCCTAACCCTAACCCCTACCCTAACCCTAACACGAACCCTAATCCTAACCCGTACCCTAAACCGAGCCCTAACCTTCAAACTAACCCTAACCCTAACCCAAACCCATACCCTACGCCGTACACGAACCCGTACCCGAACCCGTACCCTAAGCCGTATCCTAACCCTAGCCCTAACCCTAACCCTAACCCTAAGCTACCCTTGACTGCTTCTGCCTCCAATAGATTTCCTAAGCACTAGTGTTTTAAGGAACAGGTTAAAAAGAGAATCCTAATGTGATTTCTTGATAATGGGTGTGTTCCTTATCTTCTCCTACTGTCTAAACTCTTCTCCATGGCTGGACCCCCAAATAATATTCCTTGACGTGCTAAGGGGTATCTAGGGAGTGGGATAGGTTTAATAACTACCCTAACCCTAACGCGTACCCTAACCCTAACCCCTACCCTAACCCTAACACGAACCCTAATCCTAACCCGTACCCTACTCCTAACCCGTACCCTAAACCGAGCCCTAACCCTCAAACTAACCCTAACCCTAACCCTAACCCATACCCTATGCCGTACCCGAACCCGTACCCTAAGCCTTACCCTAACAATAACCCTAACCCTAACCCTAACCGTAACCCTAACCCTAAGCTACCCTTGACTGCTTCTGCCTCCAATAGATTTCCTAAGCACTAGTGTATTAAGGAACAGGTTAAAAAGAGAATCCTAATGTGATTTCAGGATAATGTGTGTGTTCCTTATCTTCTCCTAGTGTCTAAACTCTTCTCCATGGCTGGACCCCCAATTAATATTCCTTGACGTGCTAAGGGGTATCTAGAGAGTGGGATAGGTTTAATAACTACCCTAACCCTAACGCGTACCCTAACCCTAACCCCTACCCTAACCCTAACACGAACCCTAATCCTAACCCGTACCCTAAACCGAGCCCTAACCTTCAAACTAATCCTAACCCTAACCCAAACCCATACCCTACGCCGTACACGAACCCTTACCCGAACCCGTACCCTAAGCCGTGTCCTAACCCTAGCACTAACCCTAACCCTAACCCTAAGCTACCCTTGACTGCTTCTGCCTCCAATAGATTTCCTAAGCACTAGTGTTTTAAGGAACAGGTTAAAAAGAGAATCCTAATGTGATTTCTTGATAATGGGTGTGTTCCTTATCTTCTCCTAGTGTCTAAACTCTTCTCCATGGCTGGACCCCCAAATAATATTCCTTGACGTGCTAAGGGGTATCTAGAGAGTGGGATAGGTTTAATAACTACCCTAACCCTAACGCGTACCCTAACCCTAACCCATACCCTAACCCTAACACGAACCCTAATCCTAACCCGTACCCTAAACCGAGCCCTAACCTTCAAACTAACCCTAACCCTAACCCTAACCCATACCCTACAGCGTACACGAACCCGTACCCGAACCCGTACCCTAAGCCGTACCCTAACCCTAACCCTAACCCTAACCCTAACCCTAAGCTACCCTTGACTGCTTTGCCTCCAATAGATTTCCTAAGCACTAGTGTTTTAAGGAACAGGTTAAAAAGAGAATCCTAATGTGATTTCTTGATAATGGGTGTGTTCCTTATCTTCTCCTACTGTCTAAACTCTTCTCCATGGCTGGACCCCCAAATAATATTCCTTGACGTGCTAAGGGGTATCTAGGGAGTGGGATAGGTTTAATAACTATCCTAACCCTAACGCGTACCCTAACCCTAACCCCTACCCTAACCCTAACACGTACCCTACTCCTTACCCGTACCCTAAACCGAGACCTAACCCACAAACTAACCCTAACCCTAACCCTAACCCATACCCTATGCCATACCCGAACCCGTACCCTATGACTTACCCTAACAATAACCCTAAACCTAACCCTAACCGTAACCCTAACCCTAAGCTACCCTTGACTGCTTCTGCCTCCAATAGATTTCCTAAGCACTAGTGTATTAAGGAACAGGTTAAAAAGAGAATCCTAATGTGATTTCAGGATAATGGGTGTGTTCCTTATCTTCTCCTAGTGTCTAAACTCTTCTCCATGGCTGGACCCCCAATTAATATTCCTTGACGTGCTAAGGGGTATCTAGAGAGTGGGATAGGTTTAATAACTACCCTAACCCTAACGCGTACCCTAACCCTAACCCCTACCCTAACCCTAACACGAACCCTAATCCTAACCCGTACCCTAAACCGAGCCCTAACCTTCAAACTAACCCTAACCCTAACCCAAACCCATACCCTACGCCGTACATGAACCCGTACCCGAACCCGTACCCTAAGCCGTGTCCTAACCCTAGCCCTAACCCTAACCCTAACCCTAAGCTACCCTTGACTGCTTCTGCCTCCAATAGATTTCCTAAGCACTAGTGTATTAAGGAACAGGTTAAAAAGAGAATCCTAATGTGATTTCAGGATAATGGGTGTGTTCCTTATCTTCTCCTAGTGTCTAAACTCTTCTCCATGGCTGGACCCCCAAATAATATTCCTTGACGTGCTAAGGGGTATCTAGAGAGTGGGATAGGTTTAATAACTACCCTAACCCTAACGCGTACCCTAACCCTAACCCCTACCCTAACCCTAACACGAACCCTAATCCTAACCCGTACCCTAAACCGAGCCCTAACCTTCAAACTAATCCTAACCCTAACCCAAACCCATACCCTACGCCGTACACGAACCCGTACCCGAACCCGTACCCTAAGCCGTGTCCTAACCCTAGCCCTAACCCTAACCCTAACCCTAAGCTACCCTTGACTGCTTCTGCCTCCAATAGATTTCCTAAGCACTAGTGTTTTAAGGAACAGGTTAAAAAGAGAATCCTAATGTGATTTCTTGATAATGGGTGTGTTCTTATCTTCTCCTAGTGTCTAAACTCTTCTCCATGGCTGGACCCCCAAATAATATTCCTTGACGTGCTAAGGGGTATCTAGAGAATGGGATAGGTTTAATAACTACCCTAACCCTAACGCGTACCCTAACCCTAACCCCTACCCTAACCCTAACACGTACCCTAATCCTAACCCGTACCCTAAACGGAGCCCTAACCCTCAAACTAACCCTAACCCTAACCCTAACCCATACCCTACGCCGTACCCGAACCCGTACCCGAACCCGTACCCTAAGCCATACCCTAACCCTAACCCTCACCGTAACCGTAACCCTAAGCTACCCTTGACTGCTTCTGCCTCCAATAGATTTCCTAAGCACTAGTGTTTTAAGGAACAGGTTAAAAAGAGAATCCTAATGTGATTTCTTGATAATGGGTGTGTTCCTTATCTTCTCCTACTGTCTAAACTCTTCTCCATGGCTGGACCCCCAAATAATATTCCTTGACGTGCTAAGGGGTATCTAGGGAGTGGGATAGGTTTAATAACTACCCTAACCCTAACGCGTACCCTAACCCTAACCCCTACCCTAACCCTAACACGTACCCTACTCCTAACCCGTACCCTAAACCGAGCCCTAACCCTCAAACTAACCCTAACCCTAACCCTAACCCATACACTATGCCGTACCCGAAACCGTACCCTAAGCCTTACCCTAACAATAACCCTAACCCTAACCCTAACCGTAACCCTAACCCTAAGCTACCCTTGACTGCTTCTGCCTCCAATAGATTTCCTAAGCACTAGTGTATTAAGGAACAGGTTAAAAAGGGAATCCTAATGTGATTTCAGGATAATGGGTGTGTTCCTTATCTTCTCCTAGTGTCTAAACTCTTCTCCATGGCTGGACCCCCAAATAATATTCCTTGACGTGCTAAGGGGTATCTAGAGAGTGGGATAGGTTTAATAACTACCCTAACCCTAACGCGTACCCTAACCCTAACCCCTACCCTAACCCTAACACGAACCCTAATCCTAACCCGTACCCTAAACCGAGCCCTAAACTTCAAACTAACCCTAACCCTAACCCAAACCCATACCCTACGCCGTACACGAACCCGTACCCGAACCCGTACCCTAAGCCGTGTCCTAACCCTAGCCCTAACCCTAACGCTAACCCTAAGCTACCCTTGACTGCTTCTTCCTCCAATAGATTTCCTAAGCACTAGTGTTTTAAGGAACAGGTTAAAAAGAGAATCCTAATGTGATTTCTTGATAATGGGTGTGTTCATTATCTTCTCCTACTGTCTAAACTCTTCTCCATGGCTGGTCCCACAAATAATATTCCTTGACGTGCTAAGGGGTATCTAGGGAGTGGGATAGGTTTAATAACTACCCTAACCCTAACGCATACCCTAACCCTAACCCCTACCCTAACCCTAACACGTACCCTAATCCTAACCCGTACCCTAAACCGAGCCCTAACCCTCAAACTAACCCTAACCCTAACCCTAACCCATACCCTATGCCGTACCCGAACGCGTACTCTAAGCCTTACCCTAACAATAACCCTAACCCTAACCCTAAGCTACCCTTGACTGCTTCTGCCTCCAATAGATTTCCTAAGCACTAGTGTTTTAAGGAACAGGTTAAAAAGAGAATCCTAATGTGATTTCTTGATAATGGGTGTGTTCCTTATCTTCTCCTAGTGTCTAAACTTTTCTCCATGGCTGGACCCCCAAATAATATTCCTTGACGTGCTAAGGGGTATCTAGAGAGTGGGATAGGTTTAATAACTACCCTAACCCTAACGCGTACCCTAACCCTAACCCCTACCCTCACCTTACACGTACCCTAATCCTAACCCGTACCCTAAACCGAGCCCTAACCCTCAAACTAACCCTAACCCTAACCCTAACCCATATCCTACGCCATACCCAAACCCGTACCCGAACCGGTACCCGAACCCGTACCCTAAGCCGTACCCTAACCGAAACCCTAACCCTAAGCTACCCTTGACTGCTTCTGCCTCCAATAGATTTCCTAAGCACTAGTGTTTTAAGGAACAGGTTAAAAAGAGAATCCTAATGTGATTTCTTGATAATGGGTGTGTTCCTTATCTTCTCCTAGTGTCTAAACTCTTCTCCATGGCTGGACCCCCAAATAATATTCCTTGACGTGCTAAGGGGTATCTAGAGAGTGGGATAGGTTTCATAACTACCCTAACCCTAATGCGTACCCTAACCCTAACCCCTACCCTAACCCTAACACGAACCCTAATCCTAACCCGTACCCTAAACCGAGCCCTAACCTTCAAACTAACCCTAACCCTAACCCTAACCCATACCCTACAGCGTACACGAACACGTACCCGAACCCGTACCCTAAGCAGTACCCTAACCCTAACCCTAACCCTAACCCTAACCCTAACCCTAAGCTACCCTTGACTGCTTCTGCCTCCAATAGATTTCCTAAGCACTAGTGTTTTAAGGAACAGGTTAAAGAGAGAATCCTAATGTGATTTCTTGATAATGGGTGTGTTCCTTATCTTCTCCTACTGTCTAAACTCTTCTCCATGGCT